>NC_092197.1:1685000-1960000 GCF_043641665.1 Enoplosus armatus
CATTAACATTCCCCTTCACACCTCTCCTGCTCCTCCTGAGGTTGCAGGAGGTGATAGTGAACATCGACACGAACCTCAGGATTTATGTCCAGAGATCAGGAAGTAGTGTGTGGAAAGTAAAGGCGTCAGTATGCTTCAAACAATGTGCTTGTCGGATCACTGAACCCAGACATCTTTCCAAATTTTGTTGTTGTTTTGTAACACTGAATGTCTTTGAGGAGAGACCGTGTGAAAGTGAGCTCCATCATCTTACATTTAAACGATTATCGCGTCGCCTCGCTCTCTCTCTTTATGATGGCGGGCTTTTCTTCCCGCCTGAAAGTGGTTGGATGTTGTACAAACTAGTTCTTTTCTAGTATCACCAAGTCAGCCAAGTCACAGCCAGCTTTTCGGATGCACGAGCTTTGTGTGTGTTTTCGTGTTCAACGGGAAAGAATGTGACGCACCAAATCATCAAACTTGGAGGACAACATCCGAAAGTCCTGGTGATGCGCCGGAGCAGCGCCGGAGCAGCGTCTTCACCGACCACGGTCGTGCTCCTGTTGAGCAGCAGCACACATCGTTTTCTTTTCTTGACTTTTTTTGTTGTTCAGTCAAATATAAGAAACAAAGGAGCTTTTCTTCTTGCTGTTGTGAGGTCGCCATCTTGTTTCCTAGTGCGCACATGTGGAGCGCTTCTGTGTACGCCAGAGGTGGAAGAAGTACTTACGACAGTGTAGAAATACTCAAGTAAAAGTCTTGCTTTCAAAATGTTACTTAAGTAAAAAGTATAAGCATCAAGAATATACTTAAAGCATTAAACGTTTTACTTTTAAACCCTTGATTCGGATTCAGGAAAAACTCCCCAAAAAAACATCTAACAGGAAAAAAAGAAGAAGAAATCTCACTCAAGCACTCTGGTTGGAGCATACTGACACCTTAACCATACCCCAACCACAAACAAGTGTTTTTAGTCGCCTGACAATAGTTTATTTACCATAGCTGCCATGTTGTAGGAAGCGAGAATTTAAAAAACGTCACAGAACATAAACCAGGGATTTCTGCTGATAGAGAATTTATAATCCTATGAATCTATAGAGCTAGAAAAGTGAAACAAGCGCTCCGTTATATATGATAAGCTGACATTGTGGAAGATGTTAATGCTGCGCTCCAGGTGCAGACAGAGCCCCTTTAAGCAGCTGTCTTCCTCCAGCAATAACCTTTCACTGCAGCTGCCGATGACTTCACTCCTGAAACATTTCATTTCACTCACATACATGTTTTCCTCCATTAAAGCCATGAAGTCACAAAGAGTCAGAACCTCCCACATCACATGACAGAAGAACTGCGGACACATGAAAACCCACAAAGAAGACGTCAGTGGTGGAAGAAGGACTTTACTCAAGTATACCACAGTATATAAATACTCCATTACAAGTAAAAGTACTCTTGTTTGTGATTATAAAATATATTATTATGTTTTTATCATGAATGAATACATGTGAGAGCATTTTAATGTCAGATACTTTGTATACTACTGGGTAGATAAGTAGTAGTACTGCATCTTATCATATGAGCATATCATGTGGGTTTTTTTATATAAAAAGTAAAGTAAAAATAAAGAGTAAAAACTACAACATTTCCCTCTTAAATGTAGTATAAGGTGGCACAAAATATGTCTGAGTTGTACTTAGTTAGTTACTTTCCACCTCTAGAAGGGAGGGGTGGGGGGTGGGGGCGTGGCGGGGGGGGCTAGTGTGTGTTTTAACAGTGAGAGTTTGGCTTTAATGGTGTCTCATTTCCTCTCTTGTTTCTGTGCTGTAATGAGCTTTGAGCTGTATAAACATGCACTCACACAACACATGCTGCCTCACACACACACACACGCACACACACACACACACACACACACACACACACACACACACACACGAGCCACTAAATTGTTCTCTTCACAGCCTGAAGCTACATTTCGAAGCTACATTTCGACTGGTTTCTGACACATTTAGCTCTGCGGGGACGAAGCTTTTAGTTACTTCAACTGAGCAAAAGTAAAGTCACGCGTGTGTAGCTTGTTAGCTTACAGCCGACTCCACCTATCAGAAATAATGTGACAGCAGAGCAGCACCAGTCGGACTGGCTTGGTTTCATATAAAATCAGACGTGGAAAGACGTTTGAATTGAACTCTCATGGATCAGAAACTCCAAGTTGAACTGAGTTTAGTGAATTTCAAAAAGACAAAGGAAGCGGTTCATTCATTATCCGGAGGTGAAGAAACGCAGCCCCCTCATTCATTTGAATCTCTGTTGACAAAAGTTAAACCTGCTTCAATGACACATTCCTGGTCGATAACGTGTAACGTGAACACTGTATTTCTACTGTTAGCCTTGCCATCAACATGACGGAAGATTAAAAGATTGTTACTGGTCGAGTTTCTGTCTAAATTTAGTGCAAATTTGATTAGAATTTCCAGAAAAATCCACAAAAGAAAATGCAATTTAATGCTCCCATTCACTTCAATAATGAGCTCCAGCCAAAGCTGAAACGATGGAAAACATTTACTTTTTATTGATACACCAACTTTTCCACCTCAACAAAGCCTAAAAACTTTTTTTTGCGCACTTACTGTTTTAACTTTCCGGAGTTGTATCTGTAATCTGTAATCTGTCTCAAAGCATCATAAACTGCTGTGCAGAACCTTCAAACTCACTGATCTGTCACTCTAACTGGACTTCCTGGATGGTCTTGAACGCCTCCTACCAGCTGACCTCGAAGGCCTGATCCCGACACAGCTCCGGACCAGACTCTTTGTTCCTCAGATGGATGGAAATGCGTTTAAATCAAAGTGTGATTTATAGTTTTATAGCCAGTGACGCAGTGAAATGATTTTTCAAACCCTTTTGACTTCTGTTTTTTTCCCCACTCCCAAAACTTCCCAAATTAAACAGACCAGCTGAATCTGAACCGTGACATCTTTTATTTTCTGGTATTCACTTTGCAAAGAGCCTCAGCTCCCTACAAGATATACGGTGAAAATACAAATAGATTATTGCTCTGCCACATTTGATGTATGCTATGTTGAAGAACACACACACACACACACAAACATGCATATTACTGCTCCCACTCGCATCTCAATTGTGGCCCCCCCGCAGAGAGCAACCTGGTGGCAATTAGGATCCATTGCCTCGTAAAAAAACCTCCTTCTGCTCCTTTTGTTTGTTTTCTCTTCACTCTGTTTTTCAGCGCCGTCTTCTAGAAGTTATGTTTTCATTCTACTAATTCACAAACTAGTACAAACACTTTGGAGAAATGTAACGCCACCTGAAAAGTTTTTATTTACAAATGGCAAAATATCTCGTGTGATCCTGAAAATATTCACTTAAAATGCAGTTTTCCACGTGTGAACGATTTGTGTTAGTAGAGACCGGTGTCCTCAGTGAGACACCCCAACAACATGAAAACGGCTGAATGTCTCCTTCGTCTTTTAGGTTGGCAAAACAAAACAACATCGCAGCCGACAAAGAGCAGCAACACCTTTATTTAAACGGAGAGCAAACTGTTGTGTTATGCAAGCGTTGCGACTATGGCAACCTCAAAGCTGGTTTCACACCGTGTCGAGGAAACACGAGTGTTAATGAAGTCTCATAAATACTACATGTTGACCAGAAATCATTCTCAAGCTGCTGACGCGGTCTGACAGAATCCTCATTCATCCAGGTTAATGACATCAGATGTGCTGTGTCATATATGGACATTTAAAGTGAGCGATCGAGACACAGCGAAATACCACTACAAGTTACCTGGATGTAACCCCAGTTCTATACAGTGTAGCTGTATCATAAAGTCAATGAAAGATGCTCTGACGCTCAACCATGAATCCAAACCTGTGGGGCTACCGAAAAAAACGTTGGCACTGAACATAATCGAGGCAGCAATTATGTTTCCCCCCAAAAAACTATGTACTGGACAAAATAAGTGAGCAGTTTATAAACTTCTCACAGTCTCCTTCACTTTCTCTTTCTGCCTGGTTGTCGGTCAGACTGAGTGAGCCACATATTCATCCTTCCGCTCGCACCGTCTTTGGGTTTCCTCCATTAAAAACACAAAACATACACTTGGCTTCCTTGGAAACAAAAGAGGGATTTCCTCCCCACCGACGGGCTCTCGAACCTCCACACACAAACTCTAAATCCTGAACACACACACACACACACAGCGGTCAAGGTCAGGAACACATCCTACAGTAGGAGGCAGATTTGGAGGTTACGAGTGAACAGAGGTATGCAGTGACACCCCCTCTGCCTCTCCACTCGTCCCCCCCAGGTCCTGCATAGCTTTGGGGGAGAGGATCTCCACAGTCTGGCCCTGAGCCAAAGACTGAACCCTCTCTGTAATCCCCTCCTGCTGGTATACACAGCTGCTGGTGTGTGTGTGTGTGTGTGTGCAGTACTATCTTACAATGGCTGTCTCAGTGTCTAGCCTCAGTTTGCAGCAGCAGACCGGTCATATCTCAATCTGCCTGACGGGGTTGAAGAGGCCCGTCAGGAATGTGATGGATTTTTTAGCTCCATCACAAAGTGGGAACCATTACAGCACAGGCTCAACCCCGAGTAACTGAAATTAACTGTGAACACTCGCAGGTTTCAGGTCCGTAACCCCGTTTCCTGCTCGTAATGGTGGAAATGAAACTGGAGACCTGGGCGTACTCCTGACTCCAGATGTGGTAAATCTCTCTCTCACTCACTTTTTCATCTTTTGCTGACTGGAGCACAAAGAAGACTTTTAAGAAAGCCCAGAGGCTGGATTGGATAAAGTGCTCTACTGTGTAAAAGTAAAGTTCAAATCGTGTGACACAGATTTAGCATCACGCTCCTGTAAGACTGTCACACTCACGATGAACAGATGCAGCAAAACCAGATTTCTTTTTTTATTCCACACATTCCTCTTCCCCGTCAAAACCAGGTACCTACATTACCCACAATGCACCTCTCCCTCTGATAGTTGTGTGGTAGGTTGTGGTGTGTTATGCTAGTAGCGGCTAGCGTAGCCTGGAGCCTCCAGCCTGCAGCAGAGAGGAGCAGCAGCTACAGATCTCTGGTCAGCGCTCTTCTTTCGGACTCCACACCAACAGACTGTCTTCGGTTTCCAACTTGTCGTCTTCAACCCACGCTGACTCGAGTGACATCACTCGAGTGACATCACCCAGGTCATATCTCCCTCTGAGACACTGAAGGCTTTATACTTCCTGTTTCACTGTACAGTAGACCTCTTCAACATCTGGAAACACACTGTAAATGTAGCTAATACTAAACAGCTAAGTTACTTAAAGGACTAACTAAGGAAATACTTGTGTCTGCATCCACTGATGTCATACTATTGAGTACGTATTTAGTCTTTAACTCCTGTGTTTAACGGTCTTATTCACAAACATGAAAAAAGACACTCAGCCCCACCTTCTGGTTCTCCTCCAGAGCGACTCCGCCCATTTGCCTCGCCTTCTACTCGTCCTCCGCCTGAGGTTTCCTGCTCATCCAGGCCTCCCATCTCTTTGGTTCCTTCTGTTCCTGATCGGTTTCCTGCCTTTTTGTTGCCTGTTCCTGACCGGCTCACCTGTCGTGCCCTTTTTGATTTGTACCTTGTATGATTGTGATAAATTGAGTGAGCTGCTTCCTACTTGTAAGCCGGTTCCTGACTATTTCTTCAGTAAAGTTCCCTTCATCCTACCGGCCCCCCCAGTCTGAGTTTGTCTGCATTTGAGTCCTCCTCCCTCTGTTGCTGGAATGTCGCCATGTCGAGGTAAGCCATTTGATTGGCCAAGAAAACGAGGTCAAATCAAAGACGACGAGAAGATGACAAGAGAACACAACAAAGGCATAAAGTCTTAGAGAGTACTTCACAGATTTAGCATTGAACTCCACACATTCTTCTTTTTTGTCCAGCAGAGATTCAGGTGTGTTATGCTAGTGGTAGCTAACGTACAATCTGCTACAAGCGGGTTCATAAAACATTTAAAACTAAGAACTCAGTTTGCCTCCCGCTGTTGGATCAGAGGGCTCAGGTCTGACATACAGTAGATAGAGTACAGGAAGTTTAAAGGTTTAAATCCTTCTTGCTTTGTTTCACTCTCCTGTAACTTACTCTCTCTCTCTCGTCGCCCTGCGAGCCTCAGCATTAAGTGTAAAGTCTTGCAGTCGTGTTGATGGACGTAACACATGTTTTCCCTCCACGGTTGTTACAGCTGGTCATGACTCTGACCTGTGGCTGACCTGTTATTGTGCTCTGCAGCTAAAACACGAGAACTACATGTGAGAATGATTCTGATTGATTAAGAGTATGTGATTCTACTGTACATGCAGCTGTATACATGTGTACTTAGTATATAAATATATATTATTACTTTAGACTTTTTATCACTGACGACCCCTCGAGGATGTCTGTGGTAATAACTGTGTAAGATCAGTAAACTCTGAGGTTTTTAAGCATACAGCTTTAGCAACAGAGCTTGGATAAATCTCATGGTATTGTTTAATGAATCTGTTTCTCTCATCATCAAAAAGTAAAACATAACGAGACACACGAAGTAAACGTAAGAACGTAGAAAATCTCTTCTGGACTTCTTAATGTGGGTTAGCTGTGTACAAAACAAAAGACTGAACCAGTCTTAAACAAACTGTAGTTATCACACTGAGGGTTGATATAAACCTCGTCATGTAAATCCTGAAGATCCAGTTCCTTGAGTCGTCCGTAATGAGGCACAAAAATCCCAAACGAGCCGCAAAACAACCACATTACGATGCAAACCGACCAGAAAGCTCGCTGCCATCAGTGTGTGAGCGAACAGCGAACGAGCGGCAAAAACCTCGTTGGAGGTGCTGCATGAATGCAGTCATTAACCTGCGTGATTTTGTGACATTATACCGAGTTTGGAGGCAATCAGGGTCCAGTATGAAACTTACTGGACCCTGATTGGCAAGAGAGACGGTCACAATAACTGACGATGGACTTTTCAGTGACGAAGGAGACATCTTGTGTGCAGCAGTTAAATTTCTGAAATGAGCAGTATTTTCCAATGAGGGAGAAGTTTAAACAAGGTAATTAAAGTTTTTGTGGAAAAACCAAATCAGACACCAATTATTTTTTACATGACTTTAAGATCTTTAAGCATATTTTGAAGATTTTATTAAAGTAAAAATTTTAAATGCAGCACTTTTACTTGTAATAGAGTATTTTTACAGTGTTCACCAGTTTCACTTAAGGAAAGTAGTAGAAACAACATATGAAGTCGCCTTTGGCCCCACATTGCCCCCCCCCCCCCCCCCCCTCGGGTCATGAGGTCAGAAAAGTGTCTAACTGCTCCTTTAAGGTCTAAAAGTGTCCTTTTGTCCATCTAAACTCCTCCCTCCCTCCTCTTTGTGCCTCCTCCGCAAACAAATGGGATCAACCTGTTGTACCTGGTCGGAGATCAGTTCAGATAACTGCTCCCGTGCTGCGCAACGAGAGGAGCGCGTTTCCTAAACTGATCCAGGGTCTGTGCGGATCCCCAGCCCCCCTCCTCCTCCTCCAAGTGTATTCCGACAGCCCCGCAGTCTTTTCCTTCCACTCCACTTCAGAAACACCAACCAGTCTGCGTGTTTCCCACGCCTCCGCACCGCAAGCCACCAGAAAACGTCTTGAATCAGCAAACATTGTAATATGCGGAAACGACCACTTCAAAACGCCGTTAGTGGGAATTATGCACGTTTCAAACTGGACTAACGATGGAGGAATTAAACCAAGAAGGGCCTCTACTTTTTCTTCTGGAGTAACAGCACAGAAGGGGACGTAAACTTTTCGGTCGGCGCGGGCGGACTGCGCTCGGTTTTTAAAATGTCAGCGGTACTGGTTTGGTTATGAGTGATTTTTACGATCATTTTTTAACCATTTGGAGAATTTACTGTCCATGCACTGCTTTTTATGGACTCTTTTCTTGGTGGCAACACGTTCAAGGAGGACTTTCACACCACAGGAGTTCTACGCCAGAAACTGACGCGTCAGTGAACGCCGCAGGTAGCTAGCTAGCTTGTTAGCTATTTTTTAAGCTAGTTTTCAAAAAAATCCCTCAGATTAACGCTAACGCTGCTTGTGATGCGTTTGAGCACAACTGACGTTAGCTAACTCTAAATATTTTCTTAAAGGTTTTCCAGCCCTCCAGGTAGTTTTTTTTAATTTTTTTTTTACATTTTTCGTGTAAGTTAGCCATCAACTCGGTCTAACTCAACCTTTAATGTTAGTTAGCTGTTGCAGCTAACGTCCAAACATGCCGCAGCTAAACGGGGGAGACGGAGACGACTTGGGAGCAAATGATGAACTGATTGCTTTTAAAGACGAAGGCGAACAGGAGGAGAAGAGGAACGCGTCTGCCGAACGGGACCTGGACGATGTCAAGTCCTCTCTGGTCAACGAGTCCGAGACCAACAGCAGCTCGGACTCCGAGGTGAGTTTACTGGGACCGGTCGTGTTATCAACTTCTCTCCATCGTCTGGTAATCAGATTCCCAGCAGAGCTTCCTTGTGTGCTTTTCCAGCAGCGCCGCGGTGCTCGTCTGTCTTTGTTTACGTTTCTGTGTGTGTGGTTTGTGTGCAGGCAGACAGACGCCCCAAGCCCAATCCAGATTTGGAGAGCAGGGCCAGACAGACTCGGCTGTTTGAAGAAGGTAATGAACACACTCAATACTTTATCTCTTTGCATTTCATATGCTTCACAGTGCTTGTCATCTTTTTCCATGAAGCTATGCGCCTCATTAATGTCTCAACATACATGTAAAGTCAGAGAGTTAAAGGGGCACTCTGCAATTTATTATTAAGCTGGATTCATACTTGACTCAAGGGGTTCATGTGTGTACTGCTGCAGGTTTTGATTTATAATCCAGCATCAGATTTCACACGTTAATTTCACCACAAAGCTAGACGCATACATGATGATGAGGACGTATCGTACTTTACTTTCTTTCATTCACTGTGATAGAAAGCTGCAATCACCGTTTGTTTGTTTAGATCCACATTAGCTAACATCTGACACCCACACACTCAGTACGACTCTGATGACAAACACTAAGACATTACAACACAATAAATCAAAACCCTTTTATGGAGCCATTGATAGCTCTGAAGTAAGCAATAAATTCATCCCCTAACCACAAATAAAGAAGAACTCCATCAGTGTCACATCTGTAGGAGCAAAACCAGCACTATATTTGGCTACTCCGTTTATCGTGTCATAAAAACAATCCTATTATCTTATCTTAAATCTAATCTCAACAGTGCAATACATACATATATATACATACACTTACATTATTGTATATATTTTTTTACTTTTATTTTTCACTTAAATATTGTAAATGTGTGTTCTTTTATATCTTATTTTTGTACATACTCTCATTTCTAAATGTATGCTACTTTCTACTCTTGAATGGGAGCACCGGTACTGTATAATGTCCCCCCGGGGATCAATAAAGTATTTCTGATGCTGATTACATTTTATTAAAGCACTTTTTACTGCTTTCTACACTGGCTCGATAGACAAGACCCGCTCAGCTCCACTAGTCTTACAAATAGTTTTATCAGAAGACTTTTTCACACCACTCTCTGAAAAACAAAGAGCAGATACTCTGCGGCTTGACCCGGCCTGATATCTACATCTTATCTGCTCAGCTTGAACTACAGCGGCCGGCACAACTGGCTTGATCGGCAACTTCCTGTGAGTGCTAAAGCCCATTCAGCAGTCCAGCCACCATCACTGTATAACTGGTTCCACTAGTCTTATCAATAGCCACAAATTAGCAAACCCTCTGTTATGAGAAACCTTTGAATCATGTCCCTTGACCCGTCTTACCAAATAAAGGAACAAAATGAACATGTGCGTGAGTGTAAGAGTGCAGGTACGGGTCACCGGGTGGGCACCTTCTCAATGGTGTTTCATTGAGTTAGGCCGATGACACAGAGACGGCTCAGCGGACCCCCCCCCTTAGCTGCACCCACACACTCAACGCAACACACTTTCGTCTACAGTATCGCCAGCTAAACAGCATGCCAACCAACAAGCTAGCCAGCATGCTGCTCAATCCACGAAACAGACCAGCCAAGTGTCTTTGGCTTTGGCTGTCCTCACTTTTAGGCCCTTGTATCAAAATGCTAGATCCTATAATTAGATATCGTCATCTTTCAAACCCCATGTCGCCACTTTATAATGCTGGTTATCTGTCGTAAGTTTCAATTCGAAACTCTTTGAAATTGAAAATAGCTCGGATGATATTATCAGGGTTATCTTCTCAGCTGGTGAGTCATTGTGTGAGTGCTGCACACTCTGACGTTGAACTTGTTTTTTCAGCGCTGAGGAGACAGCAGGATGGGGGTCTCTTCCAGCACTCTCCGTATGTTGGATATCCCTTCTTCATGATCCCAGACCTCGGGAACCTCTGCAGTCCCTACCTCACCAACGGAGCTCTCACACCAAGTGCCAGGACGGTAAGACAGCAGACGCACACACAAACACACTCACAAAGGTTGCTGTGGCCACTAGCAGCAGATGGTCTGGTAGCACCCTGTTTTTTGGGTCCTGTGGTTTCATCTGACTTTGTGTTATTTATCTTTGTTTAATGCATCGCCCGGCCCCCCCAAAGTCCTCTGTTGTCTATGCAGAGTTTGGCTGTTTGGAAGCTGCACTGCTGCGGCTGGAGCAGAAGTTTATGAAACGCTGACGTCATGTAAATGAACTCGTTCTCAGGTGTAACTTAAACCCTGACTCGCCCAGTAAACGGCAACAGGTTCTAGCTGCTTCGCATTGTGGGGATATTGTTTTGCAAATTGAGACCTGGATACCACTGACTCACCATTGTCCTGAAAGCGGTCTTTTGTGCACTTGCATTTGATTTGGGTTGTGTGTGTGTGTGTGTGTGTGTGTGTGTGTGTGTGAGAGAGAGAGAGAGACAGAGAGAGAGCGAGCTGCCAGCGGCCTGTTATGATAAGGTGGTTTGTGATGGTACAGGGTGAGACAGGCCTGGACACAGTCTCGTGGAAGTTGCCTCCCTGCAGCAAGAATGAGCTCTCATCACGGCGCTCTGCAGCAGATTAGCTGCTTTAGCTGGCTGTTGCACAGCAGGATTGATGGTGTGTTGCCCAATTTCCCAGCCCCTAAAGCTTTCTGGAAGCTCAGCTCGGATTATAGGGCTACTGTGTGATGGTTTAATACAGCAACACTCACGGCCACTAATCTAAAAGTTGCCTCGTTGGCACAGCGAGGAATTATTTAAAGGGGGTATTTAAAGCAAAATATTATTGCAGAGGAGAGTTGAGAAGGCATGACCTCAAACACAAGGTTGTGCTGAGGCTGTTTGAGCAGTCTGTGAGTGGTGTGGTCTGCAGTTACAACAACAGCTTCTGCTGTGGAATAAAACAAGCAGAGCGCTGGTAGCAGGGCCGAAGCTGAAGACACGGAGGTCATGTCCTCACTACACTACAATCAGGGGAACGCTTACAACTCTACAAGTACACGTACACATGGTGGGTGAGCTGATTCCACCGACTGTTCACATCCGACTTCTACTTTTAGGCCTAATAATAAGTAATATGTAGATATAGGCTTCAGCATTCCTCCTGTTATTCCTGGCAGCATGGAGAAGGCTTTGACTCACCATTTAGATGTTCATGTTGGGAAATAAAATGTACTTAAAGTAGAAGTAAATAAGTAAGATGCATTTTGGTTCTTGTACGGCTGCTTGTGTTTTTTTTTTTTGTAGAAATACATACTTCTGTTTTTTAGGGGGTAATACGTTTTATAATCCAGTAACTATTTGGATGTAAAATAGGACTGTGAAGGTTTCTAGCGTTGTGATCGTCCAGCGACACAGGTTTGTGATTTCTTTTCCTCCTCTGGTTTGTTTTGAAAGTCTTTCCTCTGTGGATTTAGCCCAGACCATGCAGGCTAAACACACAGCCGAACCCACTCACACAAACACCTGCATTCCTCAGCTTTGTAACGCCCTCCCCCTGCGTTAGTGGGCCATTGTTGCCATTAGCAGAGTCTGAATGGTCCTAATGCATGGCTCCACAGGGGGATCGTTACACCTCATTATACCTAACACACAGCCTGTGGCTTCTCCACACACACACATTTCTACTGTGGCTTGTTTGTGCTCAGACTGCATGTTGCCTTGAGACAACACAGTTATTCCCTCTCTTCCTCTGCATTGGTCCCCCCTCGCATTTCTCTTCGCACAATGGAGACCTTGTGTACTTTTCAGCCTTCTCAGTAAGAGAGTTAGATGTGTTTATGAGAGACAGAGGAGGAGGAGGAGGAGGAGGAGGAGATGCGTCTGCCAGTCTGAAGGCAAGTCAAGGTAAACAAGCTATCGTTAGCTGGACGCTACCTGAACCATAATACAGGCTGTTTACTGTACTCATGTACGCAGGCAGGAAGCAGAAGGCAGCGTGTAGACAACCTGTCTGGTTACCTCCTCCCCCTCTAACCTCCCCCACCTGCCTCCAGTCTGCTGCTTGCCCCTTTCTCTGCTCTTTAACTGGTGTGCATCGTACACACTGGTGGAAAATTGTGAGAGGAAAAAGACCTAGTTGGCCCAGAGGGTTGCTGACTTTTTAAATCGGTCATGCATATAAACACACACACCTGTCACACACACACACACACACGCCAGCCTTCATACCAGCGTCACACCTGAGCAGCAGTGAATGGCAGGAGGAGGACCGAGGAGAGATAAGCTAACTGGTATGTGTTGATCACACTGGAGATGGCAGGCCTTTGCTTTATTTTCACTCTCTGTTAAAAAGGTTTATGTTGACAAAGCTGACCACCTGTGATAATGTTCGTGTGTGTGAGTGTGTGTGTGTGTGTGTGTGTGTGTGTGTGTGTGTGTGCTTGTTTAGTTAAAGTCGGTCCCTTTCGGCAGGCTGAACAATCCCAGAATTCCTCTGTTTACTCGACATTGTTTCCAGAGTCTTAAAATACCAAGAGGATGACCTGTCTAAAACAACAGCCTCATACACACATGCCGCTACATACATGCAAACATAAACACACACACACACATATTAAAACTCGGGCGGATGGAGGCTGTATAGAGCTGCAGGGATGGAGCATGTGTCAATTTAATAGTTGAATACTAACAAAACTTTTTATACATGTTTTTTTTCCCCAAATATATATTTCTGGTTCTGATTTAAGTTCCAGCTCCTGCAACATAATCAGCTGCAAAGCAACATTTCATTCACAGGTAATGAATATATGTTTATGATTAATATAATATCAAACAAAGTACTCGGCTGAGTTTTGGTGGTGTGAGAAAAAAAAGGTTAAGGCAGCCTATATATGCTGAAAATAAAATGGTATTCCACTGATTCAATAGGAACCACCATTTATAAGCAGAGTTGGAATCATTTCTATACACAGCTCTGAGTTTCATTAAGAGCAAACTTTTGGATTTATTCTAAATGAAATGTAGATTTTGTGGACTGAAAGCTTCAGTTCTCATTCATTTTCTTCAAATTCAATTCAGATCCTCAGCCCTTTGTCTTGAACAGGAGCTGTGTGTGTGTGTGTGTGTGTGTGTGTGTGTGTGTGTGTGTGTGTGTGTGTGTGTGTGTGTGTGCGTGCTCTGCAGTGTTTCGTAAACAGCAGTAAGCCTGATAACTTTCCCCTCTAGTCACACAGTGATTTTATGCTTCCCTCAGTAATAGACTCTGATTGTGTGTGTGTGTGTGTGTGTGTAGTGTGTGTGTGTGTACATTGATTTTCCTGGTATTTCCAACAGCTGGATCCAGTTAGCGCTCTCAGCCTGAGCTTCCTCGGGCCTCTGAATGGGGGACGGGATGAGGCTGCATTGTGGAGTTGCTGTGTGTGTGTATTTCTACAGAACAGGGTTTGTGTGTGTGTGTGTGTGTGTGTGTGTGTGGGGGGGGGGCTTGTATGTGCACACTGCTGTGCTTGTGTGTGTGTGTCCAGGCAGGGGTTAGTAGATGTCATGGGGTTTCGTACAGCAGTACGAGGAGGTGTGCACATACGTGTTTGCATGGCTGAAGCCAAATAGGATGAGGTGGAGATAAGAGTAATTATGAGGACATGATGGCTGCGTGCTTCCTTGTTGTGCTGACTGGAGACATTTATTATTTCCCTGTTGAGCAATCGGTGCATTTATATGTTCTTAAAGGAGTTCACACATGCACATTCCTGCCAACGGTGTCGCGTCATTCCACTGACCTGCAGGTGGCGCTAACCTGCAGAGACACGCCGCAGTGTGCCGACAAAGGCAGGAGAGAAGAGGATTGATCGCAAGTGAACAATGCAGCTTCAATCTTTTTAAGAAAAATCAGCGTTGCAAACGTTTTATGAGGAAGGGAATCCATCTGTTGTCTGAATGTAAACAAACTGTTTTCTTCTAACAAACAGAGTTAAGTTACCGAGTTGCAGCTCTCCCGCAGTAACCTGATTTCTTGCATGTTTTGTGTTCAAGAAAACTGTTGGCTGTAATCGGCTAAGGGAATTGGAGAAACCCGATTTCTCCAGCTGGATTTCTGGTTTTATCAGCTTTTTTACATGTGACTTCAGAAGGTGTCGCTGTGACAGGAAAGATTGTTACACATAGAAACCGGCACTAAGTCGATCTCTACAAGTTAAGATTTTGGAAGGTGATGTTTGTAAAAGTCAGCCACATTCACTGTAGAGAGTCCTGTTATTGCATCAGCAGCCCTCCCACAGACTTCAGAAAACTCTGAGATGTTGTTTTCACAGGCTGAGCGGTTACATCCTCGACGAGTAAACTGAACTAAATCACTTGGTAGTCAGGAGGAGATCCGACAGCCACTGTCCTCCCGTCTGCTGCTTACTTCAGGGTCAAAGGTCATGGTCGATAGTCTGTTGACGTCACTCACAGTTGAATGAGCACCAAAGGCCTCTTTTTTCTGTATGTGTCCGTCTGAGTGGGAGCCCGGTGGTTTGGGGGCTGGTGGGGTGTCTATGTGTGGGGCATGAAGGGGGAGGGCGAAGGCAAACTTTTTCTTTGTCTAACTCAAGACCCAGAGCTTCCACACACACACACACACACACACACACACACACACACTCTTACTGTGTTCCTGTGGCGTCCATCATGACTTCCATTTGACCTTCAGCCCGGCAGCTCCTCTCGTTCTCGTTCCCGCTCATTTAAGTGTGTCGTGTGACTGAACGGCAGAAAGACTGTAAACACGGGATGATGCAGCTGATGATGAGCAGCGCTGAGCCGCGTTGCCTCACCTGTTGTCAGAGGTAGTGACGTGTGTCTCAGCAGCAACTACAACATCCTGCAACTCGGATGCGTCCCGGCTCACCACAGTTTGCTCCTGACGTGGGGTTTGGAGATGTGGACTGAAAGTCTTTCTTGCAGCAAGACTGAAACATGAGTGGAACATAATTTTTAGGACTTCATGTGCAAGACGGCAGAGTTTCCCCTGTATGAAGCGAGCAGCAGGGTGGGTAACCTTCCCTCTCTCTCTCTCTCTCTCTCTCTCCACAGTACCTGCCGTTTCAGTGGCCTCTGCTCGACGTCCCAGGAAGAGCAGCCATCAGAGACTCTGCTACTCCAACACACCTGGTAAGACCAGCGCACACCCACACACACACACAGAAACCAGGTTTCTGCATCACATTTAAGAAGTCAGGTTACTGCAGGAAGCCGACTGTGACCCGGTTAGGTAAACGTAGCTCATGCTCACTGTAGACGTCAGTGCCCACTCTGCAGCTGTAGCCGCTGAAGCAGAGCTCTGATTCCCAGCTTGAGCTCAACCCGGGACAGGGTTCAGACCAGGACCAGTTCCAGCTCCTCCGGTTCCTGACAGTTAATGTGTTTTGATGCAGATAATTAGTGGGCGTTGGTCAACGTTGTCACTGTCATGGATGAAGAAACACCTCTGCTCTGGACTCCTGAAAGGAACAGAAGTGAATGTTATCAGTTGATGTTTTGACTTTCCATCAAACAAGGACTTCCTGGAATATTTTACTTCCTTGAAATTCATCTTCAACAGTGACTTCACGTTTTGTTGCATAAGCAGGTGTAACTAAAACTAAGTGACACATAGCTTTTGTTTCCTGAAGGACATTTCTTTAGTTAGAATGATTTGTGTTTTCAACAGGAAATGAATTATATTTAAGGATATAAAGACATTATTGTCATCATGGACCTTTTTAAAACAGAAGTCTGAAACCACATCTGTCCGTCACTGAAACACTTCCTGACTACAAATATCTAAATACAGGAGATACTAAGAACCGATCCATCGTTACTGAAAGCAATATTTGGAGTAGTTGTTGAAGAAACTGATAAGTTCAATGTTATTGACACAAACACTCATTAAAAATGGGATCTAATGCAGTTTTTGCAATTAGAGAAATTTAGATCCACTCTGAGGGGACCAGCTGGTACATTCTCATAAAGCCAGTCAACCCCCCCCCCCCCCCCCCCCCCCATGTCGAGAACTGAAGTTGAACACACTTTAGATCATGCTGGATGTTAACGTTACTGAAACATGTGACCAAACCGACAAAATATGAGGAAAAGGGTGCCGTGTAAGGCAGCTCCTCCTTCAAACCGTTATTAGAACCCAATGAGGGGAAATGCTGACACCTGGTGGACAGACGACGCCACTGCACCTTCAGTAATCACCTGTTCTCTGTGTGTTTGTGTCTCCAGTCCAACAATGTGCCGGTGGTGCAGCACCCTCACATGACCCACCTCCACCCCCTGCTGTCCTACAGCCCCGAGGCCTTCTCCCCTCAGAGGGCCTCTCCTGGTTTCTCTCCTGACGCAGGTACACCATGTGGTCTCACCTCTCCTCCAATGAAATCCTTACAAACTAATTACACCTCAAAACACAAACACAACTTTATTCTGCCTGATCCATTACGAGCTAAATCATAAATGTTCCTGAGCGTACATGCTGATGAATATCTAAATATGAATGAATATAATAACTAACCTACCTGTGTGAATCCGTCCACGCAGCAGGTATGTCGAGGACCCCTCATGCCGCCTGCTACCCCGTCTCTCCTGGAGGCATGGCTCAGATCCCCCACCCTCTTGGATGGCTGTGAGTAAAACACACAAACCGTTTTAATCTTAACGTGACTGTTGGAGAAGACGGCCGGACACGTGACGTCTGTTTGTCTCTGTCTGTGCAGGCAGGGACAGTCCATGTACCCCATCGCGGGGGGGTTCAGTCCTGCTGCTCTCGCCATGAATGCTTCCATGTCAAGGTGAGTGTGAGTGTGTGTGTGTGTGTGTGTGTGTGTGTGTGTGTGTGTGTTGATTTACATCGAGTGGGACACACTTTTATTATCACTTTCAAGGCTGTAAACGGCCTTTCTCCAGAATCTCTCACTGATTTGTTTCCCCAAAGGAACTTTCTTTCATAATCTCATATAAAATTTCATTTTATTTCATTCTCAAAATATTATTGTTTAGGCTCTTTTCTCATACATTTTCAACTTTACACTCAAAGTATTACAACTTTATTATTCTTGAAATACGGCGACTTTGTTGTCAGAACATTATGACTTTTTGTTCCATACATTTTCAACTTTAAGCCCATAATATTACGACTTTATTACATTCTTGTACATTTTCAACTCTGTCTCTATATATTACAACTGTTATTATCGTAAACGTCTCATACTTTATTCTCATATTTCAGCTATAATACTGCTCTTTTCTCATAAAGGTCCAACTTTTTACTCTGAATACTGAGACTTTATTATCTAAATATTATAACTGTTTTCTCTTTTGTTATTCCTGAAACAGACGTTTTGTGTCGATTAATCTGCGTTTGTTTTTATGATTTTATTGTTACATTTTGTTTTCATTTGCTTTTATTTCCTCCTCCTTTTCTTTTTTCCCTGTGAAGGAATAGGTCTTACAAATAAAGTTGATTATTGATATAATCATATTCTGGCCAGCAGGTGAATCTGTAGTTTACTGTGTTGTGATTGGCTCATGATGATCTGTGGTGTTAAATTGAACGTGTGTGTGTGTGTGTGTGTGTTTGGCAGTCTGGTGTCGAGCGGCTTCTCTCCACGTCTGGTGCCGACCCCCCAGTCGTCCCTCCCCCACCACCCCATCGTCCCCTCAGGAGTCAAGCAGGAGCCTGAATGCAGCAGCCAGCCGGGGTAACAACATCTGAATGACTTCACGCCTCTTTGTGTTTATTATTATTATTATTATTATTTAGTGATACCTTCTAATGAAACATGCGCTGGCTCTTGATGTGTCTGTCTGTTAACTCAAAGGGAACACACCCTCTGTTCTTCTCTCCTGCAGGAAGTCGATGCCCGACGCTCAGCAGGAGAGAGAGGATGAGAGGAAGCCTCACATCAAGAAGCCACTCAATGCTTTCATGCTGTACATGAGGGAGGAGAGGCCTCAGGTGGTGGCTCAGTGCAAAGTGAAGGAGAGCGCCACCATCAACCAAATACTCGGACAGAGGGTCAGTCTGTGTGTCTGTGCGTCTGTGACTTCAAGAATGAATGAGTGAAGTAATACTTTGGGAATTCAGTTGAATATTTACGAGACAAAAAGTCTCAGTTTTGATCATAAACATTTCAAGGACAAAGTCTCTGGAGAAGGTCGTAATATTTCATTAATGAAGTGGAAGATTTGAGATTTAAAAAAAAAAAAAAAAGTCAGGATTTCAGGTTAAAAGTTGTCTTTTTGAGAATTAAGTCAAAAATTAATGAGAAAGTAGTTTGTCAAACTTTGTCCGTGAAACCTCCGATTATTTCCCCCCGAACAGCAGCTTCAATACTGATGCACCCAGTGATAGCAGACACTGTGTGTGTGTGTGTGTGTGTGTGTGTGTGTGTGTGTGTGTGTGTGTGTGTGTGTGTGTGTGTGTGTGTGTGTGTGTGTGTGTGGACTGACAGTGTGACGCTTTCTGTCCACAGTGGCATTCTCTGTCCAAAGAGGAACAGGCCAAATACTACGAACTGGCTCGCAAAGAGAGACTCCTGCACTCCAAACTGTACCCCGGCTGGTCGGCCAGAGACAACTACGTGAGTTCAGCTGCTCGGATGCGACTGCGCCCGCTGCGTGTTTGTGTCGCTGCTGATGAAGCACAGTCACCACAAAGAGTCTTCATCAGTGTAATGTGTTTGTTTTTGTGTAGGGGAAGAAGAAGAAGAGAAAGAGGGCCAAGAGTGAAACTCAGCTTGAAGGTAAGAAATCCTTCGAGGGGGGGGGGGGGTCTCCAGGAGTCCCCAGTGAGGTGGCTGGACGGCGTACTGATCACTTTGTGTGTGTGTGTGTGTGTGTGTGTGTGTGTGTTTTCCAGGTCCGGGACCTGAGGAGGACTTCCCCCTGCAGCTGAAGAGACCTCGTGTGCCCCCCGAGGAGACGCCTCACACACACACTCTGCTCACACAGACTGCACACACACACCCCCGCTCACACCTGACACAGCCGCACACCATCTCCCACCTGACGCACACACACCTGTCGCAGGCCAGCCCCGCCTCCTCCCTGGACTCCCCGGCGACGCCGACCACCGCGCTGGCCTCGCCCGCCGCTCCGGCCGCGACGCACACCGAGAGCACGTACTCCTCCTACGGACACACGTCGCCGTACGCCGAGCAGCTGCAGCCGCTGTCCCTCACCACCAAACCTCACCGGACCCCCCACCCTCTGAGCCGGAACACCGTCACCCCGGGACCCTCCACGCCCTCGTCCTCCTGCGACACCCCCATCTCCTCACCCCACATGGCTTCTTCCAGGTGTTCACCCCCTCCTCCTCCTCCGCTCTCTCAGCCCTTCCTCGTCCCGCCTCCTACCTCCGCTCACCAATCAGCAGCGAGCTCCCACGGTGCCTTAAGTCAGTTCTCGCTCAGAAGAACCAATCAGCTGTGAGGCTGTTTTTACTTTGAGTCATGAAATCAAATAAAAAACACACAGTTCAACGTGATTTGTACCTCTTTTTTAATGCTGTAAATAAGCTTTCTTTTTTTAACTTTTTTATACACGTATCAAATGTTATATTAGTATGAAAAGGACAAATAATTGGTCAATATTTGACTGCATCTCTAACTTCATGAAACGGTGTATTTTTTGGTCACTTTTTCTAATTACTTTTTATGAATGATCAACTTGTTGTAATTGAAAGTGAGGTGTAGCACGGGGGTTTGTTTAAAGATGCTTTTTTTCACCTGGTAGTAACGAGTGTAAATCTATTTTCTGGTTCCTCCTCTGTGTTAATAAATATTCACTGAGTTCTGACTTGAAGCCTCTGTGATGTTGGAGTCTGTGGTTTTTCTCTCTCTGATCATTAAAGAGGCGTGAGACAAAACAGCAGGAAGTTGGTTATTGTAGTCACACTCATTTGAACACAGACAGGACGCACGTTTAGATTCAGTTATAAATGGATGGAAAAAAGACGCTCCTTTATAACTGCAGAACTTGCCTGAGAATCATCATGTTTTTAAGCTTCCTTCAGTTTCAGAGTAACCCGGTGATATGTGTCTGTACATCCGTGTGTACTCTGAAAACAGGAGCTGCTAACAGCTGATTCGGCGCACTTTTAATGGAGCCACGTTGTCAAAATGTAAACAAATACAGGCTAAAGAAAACAAAAAAACAAACTGGGCTCAAGTTGTAGCTAACAGCTAACTGACTGACTCCATGGCAACAGTATACTTCCTGTTTACCTCCCTTGTGTAAAAACTGGATTATAATTAGTGATGCATTAATGTGTACACGTCACTAATTTCCACTACTTTATATACTGCTGGGTAACTTCAATCCATAGCTGATTCTATGTTGTATAAATACGCTGCAAAGTAACTAAAACTGCAGCAAAAGGTATATTTCCATCTGATGTGTGTGAATAAAGTAGAATAAAATGGAAATACCCAAGTAAAGTACAAGTACTTAAGTGATTGTACTTGTTCACTGATGTGTTTATTAGTGAAGTTCCCTCTTTGCACCGCGAGGGGGCGACACCCCCGGCTGAGACACAGCGTCATAAAGATCATTAACAATTAAATATAAAAATAAGCACCACAACCGAAACACGGCGCGCGTGGACCGGAGCGAAGCTCTCTGTGCTGCACGAGCGAGCTCGGTGCACATGACGCGTTAAACCGGGAGCCATGTTTGTGGACTCGTGCGTCTTCATGAGGACTTGTTGAGAAGATGGTGAAGCGGCGGCCGGAGCTGAAGATGTCTGGTGGATGCTCATCATCATCATCATCATCATCAGCAGCCCATCCATCCTCCCACAGCAAATAAATGAGTCAACATGGCCGCGGAGCAGCTCGCCCTGCAGCACCACTGAGACACTGGGCCTGCATGCTGTTAGTCCACATCCCAGAGGTCTGAAGCCTCAGTCCCAGCCGGCCGAGCGTTCACCGACACACAGCTACAGGTAAACAACTCTTCATCCTCTGCAACCCAAGAGGATGAAGGCTCCACTCGTTCCCGCGAAAGCATCTTTCATTCGCGTCTTTTTGATTCCGGTGTTGCGCGTCTCTTGTTGTTGGATGTGATGAGTTCTTTTCTTCTCTGTTCTCCAGATTAAATGGCGTTCATGTCCCGGTTCTCTCGGTCCCGGAGCAGCTCCAGGTCTCCGAACCGAAAGGACTCGGAGCGCGTCTCCCCGATCCTGACCGTGTCGGAGCTGGAGAGGCTGCTGTGCACCGGGAAAACAGCCTGTAACCACGCCGACGAAGTGTGGCCACGACTTTATATCGGAGATCAGTGAGTTCACATACCTGTAAACACAGATCTGGTACTCACCGCAGAGTACAAATACTGCCTTACAAGTACAAGTCCTGCGTTCAAAATGTTGCTTGATTGGGGACAGTCAGATGACGCAGAGGACTACTCCATATTCCTGGCTATATATATATATATATATATATATATATATATATATCTGTGCAGATTTAAATAGGAACAACTGGCTTTAACAAACTGGAATAAACAGGCGTGTTGCTTTAGCAAAGCTGCTCTTAAAACTTCAAAATAGAAACAGAAGTTTGGTCTACGCAGACTGCCAGCTGAAGATACTATGGACTAAACCTATTCAGTCTAACCACTGAGAGACGTTTCACTGGTCTGTAAGTAAATGTACAGATTCACCTTTTTGATCAAAAGTAAAAGTACTCACTCTGCAGAATAATAGATATGAAATAATGGGATTATTGTGGCATTTATAGCATCACTAATGTTGCAGCTGTTACTTTGACCTACTTTATATACTGCTGAGTAACTTAACCTGAAATAATACATTATAATTTATTCGCTGATTGTTGTTGAATATTAGTTATGTCCTGTTTTAATCTAAATCTGTAAAAAGTAACTAGTAACTAAAGCAGAAAGTAGCATAAAATGGAAATATTAAGGTACAAGTAAGTACAAGTATACCTCCAAAATGTGCTTAAGGGCAGTACTTGAGTAAAAGTACTGATGATAAGTGTGTGTACTATATATATTTTATACTGTATATTTTCTGAAATCATCATTATGAAATGATTAAGTATCAGTTCATGTGATTGGTTAAAGATCTCTGTGTGTAGTAATGGAGTACTTTAAACATTGTTGTACTTGTACTTAAATAAATGATCTGTTGCATATTCATTTAAAAAGCTACCAAATTATGTGGAAGTGAACATCTGCATGTTGCTGCACGAACCAGCTGCCTTTGTTGATGTCAACATGTTCCTCGTCCCGACCTGTCGGGGCGGGATAACGTCTGACTGATGCTCCTCTGCAGAGATATTGCGTCAGACCGGCGTGAACTAGCCAAACTTGGCATCACACACATCCTCAACTGTGCCCAGAGCAAGTGGCGCGGCGGAGCCGAGTACTACGCCGGGATGAACGTCACCTATCACGGCATCGAGGCTCACGACTCCCCGACCTTCGACATGAGCGTCAACTTCTATCCTGCAGCTGAGTTCATCCACAAAGCCCTCACAGGTGGAGGTTAGTCTGACAACGTGTGTGTGCACATACGGCTGAAATAGGTAAAAATGATCACATGTTTTCCCCTTTTGTGTAATTTATATGAAAACCATTTCAAATGAAAACACAGACGCTTTTAGGGAAAGTCAGCCAGCAGCATTGTGTGTTTTTAATTCAACAAAGTTAATGCACATATACATTTGAAAACAGTCAAAATGGCCGCTGTAATGGTAATAATGAAAGAGAGCCCCCCCCCCACATAACAAATCCCAGTTTACCGCCTGATTTTCAGAATATCGATTATTTTAGATATTCAGTCTAGAAGGAAGCGAAAGATTACATAACATATTGTGTGTGTGTGTGTGTGTGTGTGTGTGTGCATGTGTGTGTGTGCGTGTGTGTGTGTGCAGGTAAGGTTCTGGTCCACTGCACTGTGGGAGTGAGCCGCTCAGCCACTCTGGTCCTGGCCTACCTGATGATCCGACAGAACCTGACGCTGGTGGAGGCCATCAAGACAGTGAAGGACCACCGAGGCGTCACCCCCAACCGGGGTTTCCTCCGCCAGCTCAGCGGCCTGGACGGCATCCTGAGAGAGAGCCGTAAGACGTCACCGCAGAGCTGAAAACACACACACACACACACACACACACACACACACACACACACACCAGAGGTAGCAGCCAGTCCGGGTCATGGGACCAAGTCAGGAGCGACCTGTGACATCAGGATCTTCAGACTAAATTCAAGCATTTTTACTTATTTATTCATTATTTATTGGTGTTGTTGATGATTGTTGAGCACTGGATGGTCAAAGTGAAGATATTTAAACTCTCAGCGCATCGACGAAGAATTCATTTAATTCAAATTAGCCTCAAAGGGATTTAAATCTGTACGGGACATCACACCCTCAGTGTTGAAGGCACGGTCACACCAGAATTAAAAACAAAGTTCATTAATGGCAGGACGTCTCGACAGTGATGACCTTTGAGGGAAAGCAGACCTGAGAATCCAAAATGGAGGACGCTATCGTAGCTTTTTTAGCTGTGTTTCACCTTTTTATTTACCCTCCCCCGTCAGTATAAACCAAAGAAGAATGGCTTTAGTCCGTTACGAGTCTGTGGTACAAATACATACATACAGAATAAACTGTGGGAAGTTATTCTCCCTTTAGCGACCAAGCTAACCGCTAACTGACAGTTAAAAAGCGCGCTAGCTTGGAGAAGTCTTCATTGAATTAAATGGCGTACGGTCCCGAGTCGACGCTCCAGGAAGGTGGACGCAGAAAGAAGCCCAGAGAGCTTTTGAGCGTTAGCATGTTACAGGCAGGCTAGCGTGTTAGCCATTAGCTCGCTAGTTACCAACAGTGACTTTGGATTGAATGTAGCTGTGCCACTTCCTGGTGTGACCGGGCCGAGACCCTCGATTCAGACGAGGGAAAAAAACTCCCCCCAGAAAGTACAAGTGAACCTGAACTTAATGTATATGAGGCCTGCAAAACACGAGAATATAAACTTACAGGACAACCTTTCATCGCTTTAGAAAAGTGGTTCCCAACCTAAGGGGGTCATGATCAAAGACCTGATCGGTCCCAAGTAGGCGAAGAGTTGGCTGTAAAGGATCACAAGCCAAAAAGTTTGGGATCCACTGGTTAGAAGATAGTCCACTTTTTAATCAAACTTCAGACCATTCCTCTTGAACCTGATGTTCTAGTTTCACTTCACAGACAGAAAAGTTCAGAAATGAAAACTCGCTAATATGCTGCGAGAATCCTGAACAGGTCACGCAGTCTAATCTCTGGTGCAGTTCTTCTTGTGTCAGGAAGTTTCTAGAGACGTGTCAGTATACAGTATTCCACAAAGGTCTTAAAATGGGCCGAATTATACTGGAAGTAGGTGAAATAATCTCATCTCACACGTTTTAAGAACAAACAAAAACCTGTTTTGTCTCTTGTACTCGCTTTATTTATGTTTCGGTCCTCAGACCTTAAAGTTCAATGACCGTTATGAGCGAGCATCATTTCCACTGATGACAGTCGACAGTTTTGACACCTTGGAGGAGGTTGTATGCAGCTGGTGAGGAAGCCTGCAGACACGACTCAGGGCTGAAACAAGTCAGGAAACTCCTCTGTGTTATTGTGTCAAACAGCTGGTTTTTGTTTATGGATAATTCTGCTTAGAAATGTTCATTTTTTAGGTAACTTAACGATATTAAAAGGTTTCTATCAAGAAAGTGATAGGAGATTATTGGGGTAATGCTTTATATGAGGCTTATTTTTGGTATATTAACATTATCATGGAAAGCATGGTAACAAATTGAATCATAATTCATTATTTGCTCGATTATATTTATATTACTTGTCTATACTTGTTTAGTTTCATTGTGGAAAAATTGATTTTATCTGATGAAGGTCTGAGGACAGAAACTCATTAATGAAGTGAGAACAAGCGATCGACGGAGTGCCGGATCAGTTTATAATCTGAGGGTTCACTTGTAATAAAATAAAACTTTAGGGACTCAACAAAAGACCAAATAACTGATTAAAATGGCGATAACTGAACAGCAGTGTTGCCAGTAAAACCATGTGAGTGCTATTGTTTTCTCATTGTGTTCTTCTCAGCCAGCCTGGAGACCAGGACCACACGTGGGCTAAACTGTCTTTTGTAATCAAAATCGAGGTTAAACCTGTGATATCAGCCCTCAGAAAGAAGATTCTTGCTCAGTGATTCTTCCCCGTAGTTTAAGTCTTTGCAGGTCTTCCCTCGACTTACTTTTTTTACATTCAGCAAGTGTCATTAAGTGCTCTGAACAACTCACACTCTAGTTGTAGCCCAGGTCTAAACCAGCAAAGTTATGTAGCCTGTTGATTACAGTATTACAGTGTTGTCACAATCTGTACCTTATTATCTGTGACGAGTTTGTGAATAGCAACATACAGTATACAGTATAATATGATTTGTGTTTTCAGTGTTGAATAAGTTCAATGTGTTGTTTCAATCCAGTTTCAAATAATCACAGTTTTTTATTAGATATCCTGCGTGTGATGATCTGAAATTCATCCAGTAGTCCGCAGACTGAAGCCCATTTGGACTGGATTAACAGGCGGAGTATATATATATATATATATATATAAAATATATATATACGACAAATATATGTTAAAATAATAAAGGAGCTCAAAAGAGAATACTGGTACATACCTGTAGCCGATGTTACAACAGTAGATCTGACGAGCTCTCCTGACGGCTTCAATGCTTCCTGTCATGTTATTCCCAAATAGGCCGACATGTTGGTGTTAGCATGTTTCCAACTTTCAGATTAGCAAAATCTAATTACCCACATACGCGCTCCGGACAGGATTAGAAACATGTGACGACCCCCACCCACCCCACCTCCCCCAGAGGAATAAATCCAGTCCGAATGGTGCTTTAGACTCGACATCGTACTCCAGCGAGGCTATTAAACAACTTCCAGTCTAGTGGAACGACTTTGCAGTGACTGTTAGCTGTCCAGAGTAGTTCTCTAAGTGATGCTACATTATGCCAGCACAAGAAGCATTTAGAGTAGACAAGCAGTGAGACAATACCACAAATGTGCCATTGCAAAAGCTACCAACTGCCTGGATGACAGGAGAGTGCACAGTGTTCAGTGAGAAACAACAGAAGATCCGATGCTGAAATTTAAACCAGCTTTTCAAATATCCTCGTTTGTGTTATTAATTATTACCTCAAGTATCGCGTCCGAAACGTGTTTTTGTTTTTTTTTGTGACGTTTGTGGTCTTCGTCTGTGCTGTTTTAACTCCACCGTGATGAAGAAGGGGAAAGAGGTGAGAGACTTTGCTCAGCTCATATGCAGAAAAAATGTAAATAAAAAGCTGATTAGTGAGATTTAAAAGTGTAGTTCGACTGTTTGGGAAATGCGGCCGTTTGTTTTTCTGACGAGAGTTCGACGAGAAGATGGAGACCACTCTCACGTCTGTGAAGCTGAGTCGGGGGAGGTGATTAGCCTAGCTTAGCTTAAGGACTGGAAGCAGGGAGAAACAGCTAGCCTGGCTCTGTCCGGAGTTCAACACCTCTAATGTTTGTTTAACCCATACAAATGTCGGGTTACGGTTTTACGGTGCTGAACTTCACCGAACCAAATAAAAAGCACGACAGAGCCGCTGATGTTGCCCTGAACTCTGACGCAGCGTCGTTGCTTCCACGCGATGGGGAAACAGTAACATGTTAATGGGGGGTTTTGTAATGTAAATGTACTAAACTAGTTAGCTGAGTATGCTAACGATTTAGCTCTCTTTCTATTGCTCTTGTGACGTCACTCTTCAAACTCTTACAGCCCCACGAACATGGGTAGAAATTCAGCTTACTGCCGTCACACTTAATGCACAGACAGAAGAGTGGCATCGATCTTCTCGTCGCATTCTCGGCAAGAAAGACAATATTTCCCAAAATGTGGAGCTTTTCCTTTGAAGAGTGTTCTGTGTTGGTAAACAAGGCAGAGCAGCAAACAATCTGGACACAACTATGGTGAGTTTAAGGGACAATTTGTTAGCATTGTGTATTAAATTAATACCCATTTGCATCCTAGCTGGCTACTTGGGGACCAATAGATGAACTAGTGGCCACATCAGACCCTGATATCCACATCGCATGAAAGATATTTTCAAGAAATGCTCGATATTTTGAATTGCCACATTTTATATAATGTTTGGATTGAATTGTGACGGCATGAAGTTACTCCCAAAGTCCAGAATCAACCCGTCAGAACTCCTCTCTGGTTAGATTTCGTGTCAGGAAAACAGAGGCTGTCTTTGCTATGACTCTCTGTGAAATACCATGATGTCCTGTTGCAGCAGAATCTGCCTTTTTTCAGAAGCTTTCCTCAAAATACTCAGTTAAAACCAGAGGAAGCTCTTATAGAATAGGGAACTATCCATGGATATTATCTGGACGGGGTCTCTCGAACCATTATGGTCTTTACATTTGCTGTAGTGGATCTGTATGTTTTGTATTTGTGGTTTTACTGTGCTGTGATTGGTCGTTGGTCTCAGTTCCTGTTTATATTCTCGTCATATCTTTGTTTTCTTACAGAGACCTTTCTATAGGAAAACTTGAATTCTTTTGAATTTATTTTTGTATCACTCTCTTTGAGGTTCATTGAAGGAGAAACTGGCAAAGGAGATGTTGATGCCTTAATCTGTGTACTTCAAGTTGGTTTTTAGACTTTTGTTTCTGTTTTTATTGTGAACACTCAGCATTGATAACTTTGTTTTGATAAATTCTGTACTTAATCAGAAATTAATTAAAACGACTTCTCTCAGAGCTGTTATACTGTATTTTATATCTTGTACTTAATCATTTCCTTTTCATGCTTTTATTCAACTCAGCAAGAAAGTGTACTCAAAGTTAATGAAAAAGACAAATGATCTCACCTGAAGGTCCATTTAGTAGCTGTTCTGGAGCTTTCAAACACATCACATGATCTTCAGCAGCACTGCCAATTGTCATGGAATTGAAGGATTTAAACTTTCTCTGAGCTCTTCAAGGATTTCTCCTTCACGTTGGGTTCAAAAGTGGAGTTTCGAAGTTCTTTCCTAACCTTGGAAACAGCAAACAATCCCACCTCAAGGTCTATTTAGTAGCTGTTCTGGAGCTTTCAAATCTATCACGTGACACGATATTCTTACAGTCTGATTTTCATTAGTGTTTGTGTCATCTGATATTTTACTTACTCACACTTTTGCTTTGATTGTTGTCGTAATGTTTAAGATAAAGAAAAGTGCAGGATTGTTACTTGCACTGGAGTATTTTTGCAGTGTGGTAATGCTACTTTTACTTAAGTAAAGGATCTGAGTACTTCTTCCACAGCTGCACAAAGGTATGACAAACATGACAAACAGTATTTTCCCTGAGTTAATGCCTATAACGACCTCTAGTGGTAGAATGTGTCCACTGCAGCAATAGAAAGTGAAACCTGATCGTTTGAGTCACTTGATAAACTGTCACTTGTTTTGGTCCCACTGGCATTAATCCAACTCTAATGTTGTGATTAATTAATAGAAACACTCCAATACAAAATGAAGTAAGAACAAAGCAGCTGTTCATGAATGAGAGGACGTACACAAAGCAAGCTTTCAAGTTGCTTTATTGAGGATACATGTGACCGGACAACAGGCTGAACCCAAGGAGCACTATTGTAGTTCACCACAGTCGGCAATGACAACCTTGGCTTTAGGAGTGCCGCTCTTTGTGCCTTGCTTCTCCATTGCCTTGACAACATCAGTGCCCTCCACAACATTTCCAAACACCACGTGCTTCCCATTCAGCCTGCAGAGGAGAGGAGTCCATTAGTATGTGGGACAAACATCTGAAACTGTTGGTGAAAGCCGAGTGGAACACTACATGGGTCAAAGCGGAGCTCACCACTCGGTCGAATCTGTGCAGATGAAGAACTGGGATCCGTTGGTGTTGGGCCCAGCGTTAGCCATGGACAGTGTGCCTATGCCTGTGTGCTTCAACTGGAAGTTCTCATCCGGAAACTTCTCCCCATAGATGGACTTCCCTCCGGTTCCATCGTGGTTGGTGAAGTCCCCGCCCTGAAAAGAAAAGTTGACAATCAAAAAAGTATTCAGGTTAAGTCTGAACTTGTGAACACAAGGAAACAGGACCCAGTCCTCGCCTTCACTCTACCTGGCACATGAATTTAGGGATGAGACGGTGAAACGTGGAGCCCTTGTAGCCAAAACCTTTCTCTCCGGTGCACAAAGCACGGAAGTTTTCTGCAAAACAAAGATATCGTTACTTGTAGTTGTTTTGAGTCTCTTTGTGGCTGTTCATATCTCTTTGACTCTCTTTGTGTCTCTTTGTAGTTGTTATGAGTCTCTCTGGGGTCTTTTAGTCTCTTTGTGATCGTTTTGTGTTCTGCGTCAGTTTGTTTGTGGTTGTACTGAATCTCTCTTGAATCTCTTATTGGTTGCTTTGCGCCTCTTTGTAGTTGTTTGAAGTGTCTTAGAGGCAGTTTTGTGTCATTTTGAGTCTGTTTGCTGTTGTTTTCTATCTCTTCGTACTCATTTGCATCTGAGGTGCAGCTGAAGTTTAGTATTTTTTTTAAAATCTATTTGTTGGGCAAATGTGGAGGGTGTTGAAGTTGTCTCTTGGGTTGGGTCCTGCTGTCGGGCCAGTGGTTTGAGACCCCTGCTTTAGAGAATGGGACCATTAAAGAGCAGAAACTGCAGAAACAGCATGATGTATTTGAGCCACTTCAGAATCTACTGTATGCAAAAAGGAAGCATATAGGCCATTTTTCTGGACCCATTGAGTATGAATGAGCTCATATAACTAACAATGGCCATGTGGGACAAAATCCCAGTCAGTCAGTAATGCGTCGTGCAGGTTTTCTTATTGGGAGCTGCATGAATGTAGTGGGACAGAGACACTGTTATATTGCTGTCAGCCTCTGCCAGCTGTTATAAGGTGGACATTACAATACCAGGACATTTCAAGCAAACAAGAGTTACTTTTCTTCTTCTTCTCCTACTTATTATTGGTAGCACTCCTCGTATCACTGTTTACACTCACATTTGGCTCTGCAACTGGTTATTCAGGCTCTTACACCCGGCCTCGCCCACAGCCTTGCCCCATAGTCAAAATAAACTCTCAGTTGAGGATTAATGCGGACGCATAGTTTCCTCAACCAAACATGAATCCATTTTGGGTGTGTGGAAAAGTCCTGAGCAGCAGCTCTGCAGTTAATGCTGCATGCAGTGAACTTGCAAAGCTTTCTCCTTATTGTCAAAGCTCACCTACCTGCAGTCTTTGGGACCACATCAGCCCGGAGCTGCAAAACACAGACATTGGCCTTTTGCAAATCATACAGATGGGTGTAAAAGATATTCCTTCCTGCCAATTTTAAACCTTAAAAAATGTACCGAAGTTGAAATAAACTGAAGCGACAAATGTTAAGTTAATAGATGTTTATCTTACCTCCATTACAATCCTGCCAGCACTAGCTTCGTCAATGGTGATGTCAAAGAAAACTCTGGGTTTTGCCATGTTTATAATCTCGCTTGTGATCTGGTTATGATGTAAAAACGCACTTGAATGAATTCCTGGTAACGTGTCAGATACACTGTTCTTATTTAGGTCTGTGTTCAAGAATGGACCAATAGGAATGAAGATGGGTGGCAGGATTAGATGTGAAGAGCTGTCGGTCGGTGAGATATCTCCACGGGCGGAGCAGTGAACAGACAGGCGGGTTTCTAATGTGAAAATCTGCAATTTAAAAGCACTCGTGTACAAACATGTTAGAATCCCACTCAGTAAAATATTGGGTGAGGTTCAACGGCCTTTCAGCAGGAAAAAAGTGAGGTAGTTAGCTCATCTCATGTGGAAATATCTGTCAAAATGTGAAACGAAATGTGCTTAAAATAAGTTTTTTTTTTCTGACAAAAGCTTGAAAATATTTCTATAGTTTTCTACTCTCATGACAATTCCTACCAACAAACTTTACATTCAAACTCTGGTCCTCCCTTCTGATAGACATCCCACCTCACACGGTGAAAAGGAGGCAAACTTAGTACATTTACTCAGTTACTGTACTTCAGTGGTGGAAGAAGTACTCAGATCCTTTATCTAAGTAAAAGTACCAACATCACAATGTAAAAAAATTCCGTTATAAGTAAAATTTCAGCATTCAAAATCCTATTATAAGTAGTATTATCAGCTAAATATACTTTTAAGTATCAAAAGTACTTGTTCTGCAGAATGTCCCGTTTGAAGCTCAGTTATAATGAAAGTGAATGAGAGAACTTCAACCTCTTTCTACTCATTCAGAATTTCAGCTAGAAACTTCTACCTGTCCACTACCAGTCAACTGCACAAAAACACACACACACACACACACATATATATACATGTATATATATATACATGTATGTATATCTATATGCAGGATTGTTACTTGCACTGGAGTATTTTTGCAGTGTGGTAATGCTACTTCTACTTAAGTAAAGGATCTGAGTACTTCTTCCACAACTGCACAAAGGTATGACAAACATGACAAACAGTATTTTCCCTGAGTTAATGCCTATAACGACCTCTAGTGGTAGAATGTGTCCACTGCAGTAATAGAAAGTGAAACCTGATCGTTTGAGCACTTGATAAACTGTCACTTGTTTTGGTCCCACTGGCATTAATCCAACTCTAATGTTGTGATTAATTAATAGAAACACTCCAATACAAAATGAAGTAAGAACAAAGCAGCTGTTCATGAATGAGAGGACGTACACAAAGCAAGCTTTCAAGTTGCTTTATTTACACCATCATTTTATTCAGATTTTGTTAACAAACGTGGTCCTTAAAGAACAGATTAGAAGGTACAAAATATTCCACAACGAACATCAACACAGTAGACAAACATTTTCAGAGGAGAAAGTGGGTTCATTAGGTGTTTTTCTACTGATGCTGCAGATATACACCACGTCAGAGATTCACTGGGATGTGGATGATAGAGGATACATGTGACCGGACAACAGGCTGAACCCAAGGAGCACTATTGTAGTTCACCACAGTCGGCAATGACAACCTTGGCTTTAGGAGTGCCGCTCTTTGTGCCTTGCTTCTCCATTGCCTTGACAACATCAGTGCCCTCCACAACATTTCCAAACACCACGTGCTTCCCATTCAGCCTGCAGAGGAGAGGAGTCCATTAGTATGTGGGACAAACATCTGAAACTGTTGGTGAAAGCCGAGTGGAACACTACATGGGTCAAAGCGGAGCTCACCAGTCGGTCGAAGCTGTGCAGATGAAGAACTGGGATCCGTTGGTGTTGGGCCCAGCGTTAGCCATGGACAGTGTGCCCATGCCTGTGTGCTTCAACTGGAAGTTCTCATCCGGAAACTTCTCCCCATAGATGGACTTCCCTCCGGTTCCATTGTGGTTGGTGAAGTCCCCGCCCTGAACAGACAAAACAGAAGGCTCAGTTGACTCAGCATATGTGGCAACAACAATCAAAAATGAGCCCAGGTTAAATATGAACTTGTGAACACAAGGAAACAGGACCCATTCCTTGCCTTCACTGTACCTGGCACATGAATTTAGGGATGAGACGGTGAAACGTGGAGCCCTTGTAGCCAAAACCTTTCTCTCCGGTGCACAGAGCACGGAAGTTTTCTGCAAAACAAAAGTAATTACTTCATTAAAGGTTCTTTATGCAACAATTTACATGAATTAATCACTTTTTATTGCCGATGTGTGAATAGAGAGTAATGTCACTTAAGACATGAGTCCCAGCCGACTTCCTCGGTTGCCTATAGCAACCTGTGGACTGCTTTCAATGTGAAGGTCTCAGGACGGATTTTCCGGGAAAATCCAAAGGATGTGGCGTTATGTGTGTTCCCGGGTGCTTAGCCTCTCTCCAGCTAGCAACACTAGCTAAAGTTAGCTTAGAAATGGAGTCACAAACACATAGTCCAACTCAAAGTCCACGTAGCTTGCTAACGCGGACAAATTGCTAGCTAACGTAGCAAAATATTGTCTTGAGTGGATAACATAAGCTAATTCATCCCAGGGTTAATCTGACTGGTGAAGTGGCTATTTTACCCTTTGCAAATCACTTTATCAGCTAACGTTACGAAGCAACAAACGCCAGATCCATGCAGCATAGCTAAGTTACAGCTAGCTGGTTAACCTGCTAACGTTATGGCTAGCAAAATACTACCTGAGTGGATCTGTTAGTTGGCTAGCTTGCCAAATAACTTTACCAGCTAACGTGATCCATGACACTAACTGATGTATTATGACAAACTGTGTTGATTTAAGCCAACAATACATGATGTAATGGTACAAAGTAAAGGTGTATAATAGTGTTGGGCAAATATATCAGAGATTGAGTCCAGCAAGCTAACACAGAGAGGCCAGCAATGCGTAACGTTACAGCCAGAATACTTTCACATCGAAGTCAGCGGATTATGGATTTATTTCTACTAAAACAGAGTTGGTCATTGTCAGAACAGTGGAAAGACTAACCTAAGTTTCAAAACTAAATTTGAATGAATTTTACGATGAGTTAACATGGCAGTTAAGCTAGTCTTAGTCCGGTGGAAGAGAGAAACCTGAAGGTATGTGGTTGTATTTTTGTGACTTGTAACTTAGCTGTACTGCATGGATGTGACTTTGGTTGCTTCGTAACGTTAGCTGATGAAGTAACTTGCAAACGGTTCTAGTCGTTTTGCATCTCTTTGTGGTTGTTTTGCATCTCTTTGTGGTTGTTTTGCATCTCGTTGTGGTTGTTTTTTGTCTCTTTGTGGTTGTTTTGCATCTCTTTGTGGTTGTTTTTTGTGGTTGTTTTGGATCTCTTTGTGGTTGTTTTTTGTGTCTTTGTGGTTGTTTTTTGTCTCTTTGTGGTTGTTTTGCATCTCTTTGTGGTTGTTTTTTGTGGTTGTTTTGGATCTCTTTGTGGTTGTTTTTTGTGTCTTTGTGGTTGTTTTTTGTCTCTTTGTGGTTGTTTTGCCTCTTTGTGGTTGTTTTTTGTGGTTGTTTTGGATCTCTTTGTGGTTGTTTTTTGTGTCTTTGTGGTTGTTTTGCATCTCTTTGTGGTTGTTTTTTGTCTCTTTGTGGTTGTTTTGCATCTCTGTGGTTGTTTTGGATCTCTGTGGTTGTTTTTTGTCTCTTTGTGGTTGTTTCGCATCTCATCTTGGTCGTCTGTTTGCATCTGTTTGTGGTTGTTTGAGTCTCTGTGTCGTTGCTTTGTGTCTTTGTGGTCATTTTGTGTCTTTGTAAAGTTGTTCTCCATCTCAGGTGAAGCTGCTGGTTGAAAACCTACAGCTGAACTTTAGTATTTAATTCACACTGAGGATGATGAGAGGCCGTCTGACTCTTGTCTGAGGTCTTATTCTCAAAGGTTGTCTTGTTGGGAGTTGCATGAAGTTTGTGGAACATATTGTTATCGACCACTGCCAGCTGATAGACGGTGGAAATTACCAATACCAGGACATTCCAAGCAAACAAGAGTTATTTTTCTTCTTCTTCTTCTTCTTCTTATTATTATTAATAAAGCAGTGGTATCCCGTAGTAACATATCTTCTTGTATCACTGTGTACACTCCTGTTTAGTTCTGCAACTGGCTATTCAGGCTTTAGATCGATGCCTTCACACAGCCTCGACCCATATTCAGAATGAATTCTCAGCTGAGGATTAATGCGGACGCATAGTTTCCTCCACCAAACATGAATCCATTTTGGGTGTGTGGAAAAAGCCTGAGCAGCAGCTCTGCAGTTAATGCTGCATGCAGTGAACTTACAAAGCTTTCTCCTTATTGTCAAAGCTCACCTACCTGCAGTCTTTGGGACCACATCAGCCCGGAGCTGCAAAACACAGACATTTGAATTGGTGAAAAAGAAACAGCAGCAGAGGGTGTTAATGCACCGACTGGGAAGGTGAGATAAACCTTTAGAAGAAGCCTCAAAATGTCTGCAGCCTCAAATCTGACAACAACAACAGAACTGACAAATCGGCTTGTTTCATTTTCATCTCGGCTGATCACTGCACAATATATTAGTCGACTAATCTCACAATTAGTCATCAATCGTTTTATCTGTCAAATGTCAGAACATAGTGAACATTGTCCATCATCATTTCCAGCCCAGTCTGACTTTCTGTGACGTCTTGTTTTGGCCAAAGATAGTTTACGATCACAAATGAAGAGGAAAAGCAAGAGATTCTTACATCTGAGAATCTGAAAAAGGCTGAAATATCTTAAAACTGTGAGTCGACTGTCAAAATAGTCATTTGAGCCACTGTGTTAATGGGAGCAGCCTGACCTGCCCATTAGAACTGCTTTACCAGCTGCTGCTGGGCGTTTCCATCAGCTTGTTATCACTCTGAAGGATTTACCTATGATTTAATTGCTGTTATCTATATTTATGGATATGGATTTAATCACACTATCTCAAGATATATATCAAGATATATATATATATATATATGTTTGTGTGAAAAAGGCTACCAAAATGGAGCCTTGGAGCTGCATGAGAGAAGTTGACGCACTGCAACATGTCCAACATGTCCAACATGTCTGTCAGAGCTGCAGCTCTTTCACAAATCATACAGATGACGTGAGAGACATCCTTACTGTTTTTTAAAGCTTAATAAAATGATAATAGTCGGAATAAACTGAAGTGACAGATGCAGTAAATGTGGTGTTTTTCTTACCTCCATTATAACCCTGCCAGCGTTAGCTCCATCGATGGTGATGTCAAAGAAAACTCGCGGGTTTCCCATCTTTATGAACGCGTGAACGTGATGTTTGTGGCGATAAAACGCACTTAAATGAATCGCTGTCAACGCGTCAGATCCACTGTTTCTATTTAGGTCCGTTTCTAATGTGGGTCTCTGCAGCGGTGACGCAAAGGCCGCCGACAGCCAATCACGGGTGCGAGCTTCCAGAAGGCTCAGGAACGGACCAATAGGAGCGGAGGCGGGCGGGGTTAAACGTGAAGAGCTGTCGGCTGGAGAGGCGTCTCCACGGCAACCCGCCCGGGCGGAGCCGCGAGGACGGGCGGGTCTCTGACGGGACAATCAGCCATTTGAAAGCGCTCTGTGTGCGAAGGTGTTTAAATCCAACTCACCCAAAACACTGGTGACGTTCAGGCGCTTCACAGCGGCGGTGAGCTCATCAACGGACGGTTCATACACAGTCTATGGGAAACATCTGTCCGCGTGGGCTTAAAATAAGAGTTTGTTTCCGTCGAAAGCTTAAAAATAAAATGAGTTTCAGTTACATTTATTGTACCTTTATGATACTGACCATGTGAGAGGGTGTCAATGTGTTCACAACCAGAACAATGTACAGTTTTATTAAGTTATCACGTTTTTAAATGTAAAATGTTAATCTGTAGGAACTACTAACCACAGCTGAGTAATACTGTAGAGTACAAGTACCATAGTTCCCCCTCAAATGTAGTAAAGTCAAAGTATCAAGTAGCAGAAAATGGAAATACTGAAGTACAAGAACCTCAAATATACTTTTACATTTTCAGAGGGAATTATTATACATTTTACTCCACTATATTTATTTAACAGCTGCAGATTAAATTAAAAATGTAATTAAATATAATGCATTGCTTTAGATGAATCTATCCAACAGCATATTAGTACTGCAAGTTAAAACGACCTCCACTATGAAATGTGAAGTACTGAATACTTCATGTGGACATTTAAATACCAAAACAAACTCTTTTCGTCAAATAAAGTGATTTTTATTTCTGATTCTGAGATCCAGGAGAGGGACAAGGTAACTGTAGGTACAATGACGATTATGATTAAAAAATAAATAGAAAATAATGGCAATTACAATGTGTTACAAAATATGTGGAATAGTTTACATATTAAAAAACATTTTCTTTTTTTCTAGCAAATTTGCAGTTAAATAGTCCATCATTTCCAAATATAACATTATTATTGAGTTGCTCAATTTCTTGTTGCCTTGTTTTGGGCAAAGTTGGACCTCGAAGGGTTCAGTCGGAAAATCATTCATAGAAAAAAAGGTCAGCTTTAAAAAGTGGTATTAAGAATAATTTCTGTATTTTTAACTGCGTTACTTAATGTCAGCTGACTCTGTTTACTGTCATACATGCGTTCGTATGACCTCAGATTTTTACAATTGCTTTATAATTTTCTAACATACAGTATGTATACAGTGCCAACGATGATCCATTATCCAACTAATAACATTAAAATTACCATGATTAACAATTCATTTGATACACACACGTTCTCTAATGAAAACAGCTGATTATACAGTACATAAACCCGTGTCATGATGGGTTATACATGTCAAATGATTTTAAAACATACTAATAGCTTCCAAATGGCTGAAAAATGCCACGACACACAGCTGTACTCATTTACAGTTTGCCCCCCCCCCTCCCCGCCCCGACAGAGGGTGAAACCGACGGAGGGAAAGGCGGGAGTTTTTATATATTTCACAGAGCTGAAGGATGGCGGAGATACGACGACCCTCAGCGCTCTCCCAAACTTCATATGTTAAAAAATGTCTATTGTACATCTGGGCCCCGACTTTATTTTATTTTTTCTTGCCCGGGTGGGGGGGGGGGGGGGTGTCACTCTGATCTCTTCTTCTACTCCCTCATCAGTGAAGAGAAACAAACATGTGACCTCTTTAACTGCCCTTATCTTACATCATCATGTACTAAAGGATCAGTCTGATGATATTATATATATATATATATATATTTTTTTTTTTTTCTTTTATTGTCAACAAATCTCATGAAAAGAACCAACAGTGAGTGTATCTAATAAGTATATTAGCCTGATATATCTACTTATCATTATTATTAAAAACACATCAGTGAGCCACTCTGTTGTTTCCTTCATCACCATGAACACACACACACACACACACACACACACACACACACACACACACACACACACACACACACACACACACACACACACACACACACACACACACACACACTAGAGCTCCACATGTAGATTCATCCGCCGCTGAAAATAGTCCCCAACAAATGCACTACTTCCTCCTGTTTGTTTCACCAAGTGTTTTAGGAAACTATATATTTTTAAACTGACATGTTGTTGGTTCTGGCTTTTTCACGTTAATCGTCGACAATAAGAAAAATATAGAATATCACGAGCTTTAAACGTCAACGCAGTGGTTCCCAAACTGGGAGGTGACGTGGAGGGGGAGGTTTACGTAAAGCGTGGAGAAGTCTGGACGATGAATGAAGCGTCGTCACAGCTGCTGATCAGCGAACTCACTTCGGTCGTCTCACCGGGAACGTTGTCTGCTTTTTCCTCTACATGACGATGTCATGATGAGCCGCTCTGATTAATTACTTTGGACGCAGCGATCCAACTTTTTCTCTCTCGACTCGGTGAGCTTCCTGATACTGATTACAGACCAGTGCTCGCTTCTAAATTTAAAGTCAGTGAACTCGGAGATAATGGACCATGAGATACCACGAGGCCAATAAATGTAACTGACTGAAACTCGAAATCCTATCATCCAATTGATGAAAAAAAAAAAACATTTAATATTAATATGAATTAATCTGCTTAATGAGGTCAATAATATACACATAAGGTGGATCAGAGCATCCTTGTGGCTTTGATGTTGATTGAGGATGTGCAGTACTCCTGTGTAAGATCAGGAAGTCCAGTTTGAGTAAGACCTCTTTGAGTTTAGCTCATCAGACGCCAAAACACTGCACGGCAGTTTCAAATATTAAGAGAAAGGATTTTACAGCTCTGGAACGATAATAATTTCACATTTTGGAACGACGATCGAAAGGTGAACAGTAATCCAGCTGGAACGTGCGCTTTGATTTGATTGGCCGAGCGTGTTTGTTTACGAGAGCCCCCACCGGACAGATGTTTGGGAACCACTGTATTAACGTGTCCATTGTCTCTTCATTATCCTCCACTTCAACTGATAAAATCTCTCACTGAAATACTGCGTCTTTGAATCCTTCAGCCGGTGATTTGTGCTCTAGTTTCAGATGCTGGTCTGCAGTCAGCGCCTGTTAGATTCTTCATACTCTGGATAGACACGAGTGTTCCCTCCTGTTCCTGTTTACTGCTCCGAAGGAAGCTCAAAGTACAGCAGGACACTTCGACGAGACTAAGGTACACAAAAAACACAATCATGTACACGCACACACACACACACACACACACACACACACAGAAGTGGGTGCCAACAGAGGCGTGCTGTCTTCAGCCAATGAGGGCGGGGCTACAGCAGACAGAAGCAGAGGCTGGACTGGAAGATGATGATGTGATGAAGATGGTCAGTTGTTCTCGAACAGAGACAGCAGGTCGTCACTGCTGTTGTTAGGAAGGTCGGGGGGGCCCAGGTAGGACAGCAGCTCGTCAGGGTTGGTCAGCTCAGGAAGAAGCTGACAGACAGACGGACAGACAGACAGACAGAGACAGACAGGCAGACAGGAGAGAGACAGACAGACAGAGAGAGAGACAGGAGAGACGTTAGAGCTCAGAGTCTGTATTCATCAAACGACTGAGAACCACACTGAAGTATAAGATTCATCTTGTACAAACTTTACACTCATTAGAGAATGAAAGTGAAATAAACAATAATATAATAATTTATACTAAAAAAATGCAGAATAGGGATGAAATTAAAAAGGACAGAAAATCTGCTGCTGGCAAACATTCATGACCAGACCAGACTTTACCAAAGACCAGTGGCATTTGGTAAAGTCACACAAGACCAGTATCCAGTTGGTTTAGACCGGAAACAAGAGGAAACAGCCTGAATCTGTCCAAAGGAAACCAAGTTCACCTTCCAACGCCTGTGAAGCTCGCTGACCAACATGTTATATCTCGTTTGTTTAATCGGTGGAAGAATCGACGCTGCTTGGAGCGGTTGCCAGGCAAACAGTGGAGACTCCAGGAAGTTACTGGTCCCGGTCTGGGACGTGACGCCCCAGAAAAACAACTTTTGTACAGATTAAACAAACAAGATATAATGTGTTAATTAGAGAGCCAGGCCAGCCGTTTACCCTTGTTTCCAGTCTTTATGCTAAGCTAAGCTAATCTGCTGCTGGCTGTTTACCATAAAGACATGAGAGATGTATCTATCTTCTCATTTAGCTCTCAGCCACAAAGCAAAGAAGTCTACTTCTCAAAATTATATTCCTTTAGGAGACATCAGGAGCATTTTTAAGTTGGAAGAAGTTTGATAATTAGCTTTTATTCCTGAGTTTGTCAGCAGCAGCAGAGAAGTGAAGTTACGTTAAAGTCCTGCTGAAGTTTCGCGCTCTTATAGAACACGTGATCGATATGTTTCCACTCACATCTAGCGTGTGATCGGCTCCCTCTCCTCCGGGGGCTCCCGGGCCTCCCAGACCGAAGGAGCCTTCGCTCTGCAGCCGGGAATTCTGGGTATTAACGCTCCGCTGTGGCAGCGGACTGCCGGCGTCACCGAGACTCTGACTACCATGAACACCTGAACTGTGCTGCTGGAGGACGTTATGGGCGTGTTCGAGTCGTCCAGGATGAGACGTCTGACCAGAAGGGACACGAAGACACAGAGACAAGATCATCTTTATTTCATGGTCATTGAAAGTAAATTAACTGTGAGTAAACGGCGTGCACGAGGCGCCATCCTTGAGGTCTTTTCTTAAGAGGCAGAACACCAGAAGTGTGTGACAGTAGAGGAGGACGGACACTTTAATCTTTCTCTAAAAACCTTCAGCAGACAGCCGAGCAGCTGCCTGCGACAGGCGGTATGTGGATCGGTGGCGAGGTATGTGAGAGTCAATGCTGTCTCCTTCAGGTTCAGTTAAAGGCTCTTAAGAAACTCAGAAGCCAGAAGGAAGAGACAGTCAGTGGAGCAAAACACTGAAGCCTCACTTCCACGGCATGTACGGCTGACATTTTTTAAAATCTGGGTTGCGTGAACATGTGCAGTGACTATTCTCTCTGACCAATCAGTGGCCTCCACCCGTTAGGATCGGCTCAGCTCGCTTAGAACCACCGACAAGGTGATACCAAGAAAAGTACCAGGTACCAGGAAGTATCCACAACTCTGACTGACGGAAAACCAAAGAAGAGCAAGTCTAGCTGTGAAAATGAGTCACAATACAGCTATTAACCCTTTCCAGCTACTAACTCCTTACAAATATATAGTCTCATGTTTAAAAAGGCTCAGTCATTTCCTCCAACAGCTGCTCGCTGGAGTTTTTATCAGACTAACAGGAGGAAATAGTGCATTTGTTGGGGACTATTTTCAGTGGCGGATGAATCCACATTTGGGGCAGCAGGACGGTGTGTGTGGGACTGGGTCTAAATAAAAAAACAGAATATCATCAGACTTCCTTTAGTATTTCCTCCAGGAGGAAATACTAAAGTTGCGTCTGTTGCGTAACAGATACCTCTGACTCTGGGTCTGTAAGCGAGGCAGCGCCTTCTGTCCGTGCTCTATTCATACTCTGGCTGTCATTGATGCCTACTCGACCGTTCGGGAACACGTCCTGAGTGATCCGAACAGAAAAGACAGCGAGCCCGATCCTCGTCTCTGTGGCCAGAGGCGACGCAGAGAAAAGGACGGGGACATATGCTCTGGCGTGTGCGCTCAGACGTGTGTTATGTAAGAGAGGGGTACTTTAAAAACTACCTGCTCAGACTGATAGGAGAGGGGGGGCGGGGGTCCAGAGGAGGCGTACTCTCCGAGTGTTGGGGTGCCAGGAGTGTTGGGGAAGTCTGTGAATCCTGTTTGGCTGGAGAATCCCTGGCTCCCTGCAAGACCACAACAAAACAAATCCCGTCAGCCCAAAGAAGCAGGTCAGTGTGGACTTTTGTTCTCTTGTGTAAAAGTGAGCAGAGGAGCGGAAGTGCTTCCAGCTGTGAGCACAAGAGCTGGAAGTATTGAGCAGTATGTGTGTGTATATATATATATATTAATAATACACATTATATACAGGACCAGTCAAAAGTACACACGCCTCACAGCAGGTTCAGAAAGATCTTCTAGACCTTCAAACCCCTGAACATTTGGTTTCAAGTCCAAAATAAATTAAATTAAATATCCACGACTGGATAAACAACAATAGGTAACACTTCACTTAAGCATCTATAAGCAGTTAATTAAGATTTAATTAATGTTTTTAACACACTAACATAGTTTTAAGCAAGCTGAACGGCATTTTAAGTGTTTATTAATGTACAGTATTTGTCAAAAACTATATTTCATATCATTACAACTGAGTTTTACTATATTATCCTTCATCACCCACAGAATGAGGTATAGTAGCTGATATTGTATCTGCTTACAACTACACTATAGTGTGCTGTAATGTTTATATACTGCTTGATTTGATTGACAGTTGCCTGGAAACAGAAGCACACAGCCCCTCAACTGTCATCAGATTTGGATTCAAATACTGCTAAATCCTGTGACGCAACAGAAAAGCACAAATACAGAAATCTCACAAGAGAACTGACCCACACTGATCATGTCGAGCTCACGCGGGACGCCATCGCTCACGGTAAAAAAACATGTGTCACATAGGAGTTAAAATGCCGTTTAAAAAGGCTGCCAAAATGTTCTTTAGATTTCACTTTGCCACGGCAACGTCTACGGTTCAGTCTTGGATCTACCTGGCCTGTTGTAGTCGGGAGTGTTCCTGCCTCCTGCAGTCAGACTCTGGTAGGGGGACGACGCCGGGCCCAGAGCGGCGATCATTTCCATCACGTTAGGCAGAACCATGTGGCTCGGGCTGACGGTTCGGCAGCGTTTCAGGACCGGACCGTCGGGCTCCTCCTTTATGTGCAGGTCTGGTTTGACTGGCACCGGCCTCCAACCGCAGACCGGGTCTATGGTGATCTCCTCATAGTCCGAGCTGAGAGGACGCAAGAGATTAAAAAAAAAGGTTTGTTTCAAACACATGAAAAGTGAATGGACATCAAATGTAGAAATAAATGTCTCCAGATATAAACACGTACTTCTGAATGTAGACAAGGATCCCGAGCATGTACTGGTCCACCTCCAGACCTTCTAGCAAAGCTGTTTTACTGTGAACGACAGAAACAAACTGCGGTTAAACTTCCTGCTGAGGAGACCGGACTGTAAATGAGACCTTGAAACAGGACGTACTTGCACACAGGACACCTCCACGTCCCTCTTTCACAATTCAGTTGCAAATAGGACTCCAGGTCGAAACACTACAAAATAAAAGACATCAGTATGAGAGGATTAACTTGCATGTTTAAGTGCATGTATATATATACGTGTGTCTGTGTGAGGCCTCACCTGTATGTGTCTGCAGTCATGACCTCTGGCTGGCAGCTGGATTCGTCTGAACGTGATCGGACATTTGAGAGAAACTTTGATTGCCGTCTGCTCCACACCGTCCTCTCCGTTCAGACCAGGGGTCCCGGGGATGGTCCCGCTGCTGAAGTTTCTCTTTACTGAAACAAAAAGAAGAAGCACGGTTACTTTACTGCTCTTTGAAAACTCAGAGCGTCTTCTTCATGCAGAAACCAGCAGTGTCACATCAGAGCTTCCCAAACCTTCAGACGACGGCGAGCCTTTAAAGGAAGTTTTATTATTTTCATTTCATGTCTGCTGGAGGTCGATGTGGACAGTGGAGGACGAGGTATTAAGATCTACTTTACTTTAAAAGTAATTTCACAAGTAAAAGTCCGTACTTAATAACAATGCACTGTGTTTTATATGCTCGCTATAGGTTTATAAATCATCATTCATCTGCAAAGTCACTACAGGTGTAGAGGAGTAGAAGCATAAAGTAGCATCAAATTAAAACACTCACGTAAAGTACAAGTACCTGAGAACTGTGCTTAAGTACAGTACTTGAGTAAATGTACTTAGTACACTAGAGTACAAAAGCAGCTGCTGTTGTGAGCTTGTGAATGAAACTCACTCTTAGTGATGCAGTGTTCTGCTGGCAGGAGTCTCTTCTTCATGAGACCCTGCAGGACAGAGCGGACAGACGGCCGGTGGACCAACTGCAACACAAACAGGTGGGACTGCAGAGAGACGGGGGGGGGGGGGGGGGGTTAATGTCAGGTTAATGTAAGATAAGACATATAACCGTGTTGCACTGAGACAGGAAGGTTACTTACACAACAGCAGGCTGTGACTGTGATCTGTACGGTGTTACGTCCTGGTTGACACACCTGCTTCAGGTACAAGGGCTTGTGGGAGGTTTTGTTGTCCCCTCTTTCAATGCACAAAGGAGTTGCATTGACGCTCACCTGATATGGAAGAAACAAAGGGACGGAATTAAACGACAAGTGATCTCGATATTTTGAACACAATCAGTCCTCATGATGACAGAAACAGAGAACAGGAGGCCCAAAAACAACCTTCATTTACCCTTTAAGGACTCAAATAAAGGAAAGCTGCTTACTTGTACGGAGGCAGGCCAGTTAGTGTTCATTTGTCGGTCCTCGTGGTGGTAACACTTAAACTGCAGCTCCAGATCAGGCCTGCGGGGGGCGACACAACACACACTGTCAGGCAGAGACTAGGTGGGGTTATCAAGCATTCCTCAATTGTTTTTCCTCCTCGGGTGTTTTGAAAAATCTCTCAGGAAGCAGAGAAGAGGTGTGCTGCTCTGAATCCACACTGAAGTCAAGTATTATGTTTCAGATGTTTCAGCCGAAGTCTGGCCTCTGCAGAGCCGCACCCCCTCGACCCTATTGATCCATTATTGTTACTTTCCCACCGCCATGATTCATCAGAGAGCAGAAGACTAGTTTGTTACGATATTGAAGAAGACGTAATAATTATAGTAATGTTGTATTACATCTCCCACTGTTCATGGGGGCACCCTGCTGTCCCGTATTGCTGACTGTACACTTCTCCACACCAAGTTATGTTTACTTGATAGTTGTTATTTACAACTGAATGAAAAAGACGGTTAATTTCTGTTATTCAGACTCCAAATATATGACTGCTGTGTCTCTTAGTGGTTGAAAGGTCTTTCAAGTTTTCTGTCTGCAGAAAAATTTACATTTGCATCCCACAGAGGATTCCTCAACACAAGAACTCTGTTTGTTCTGAAATACAGAGACGTGCGTTGAGTAATGAGAAAATAAAACCAACTGTCTTTTATTAACGCTGATGAGGAGCGACGCTTTCATCAGGCTCGAGAAAAGATGAAAAGACTTAAAAACACACGAAAACAACAGTTTGGCTTCAGACGATCAGTAGGAATCGATGCAAACGTCAAAATACAAAAGGAGCAACACACAAAGAAACAAATATTAATACATGACTGATGATTCTGACTCCACGTTAATCATGTTAAAGTACACGCTGTGTTTCAGTCACTTCATTTGTGTATGCACGTGTGTGTATCCTCTCTCTTCCTGTTTGTTTGTGCGTCTGTCACATGAGAGTGTGCGACTGAGAGTCCGTCACCTCAACATGAGAGTTTTGTACACCGAGTCTCTCAGCTGGAAGGCGTGGTTACTGACGGCCAGGTTGTGCTCCAGTCTGAACGGCTCCAACACGACGCCGTCTCGTACCGGGAAAGTCAGACGCAGGTCGTCGCTCGGGTTACCTCGAAGGGGAAACAGAGAACAGAGGAGGCTTTTAGGGAGCTTTTCCCACAGGGGACCGAGACCCTTTTGAGGAACCCGGGAACCTTACCTGCAGTGTGCAGGCCACTGATTGGTCAAAACAAACCTCGTGTTTACTACAACTCGTGTACGACTTAATTCACAAAATAAGAACTGGACAGAACTAGTATCGATAGTAGGAAGACAGACGGACATTTATTAACGTTATGTTGTGCGTAAAGAGAGAAATAAAGCTTTATTTACTAATTGTATTATTATGGTAACATACTAAAGCAGAAATAAACACCCAGCAGATCCTCACCTGTGGGGGCCTGCTGGGTGATGATGTTGGGTTTGATGTCCGCTGGAAGGTAGGGGGGTTTTGTGTCCTGGCCCGGGGACAGGTAGGGAGGTATGGACGTCCCGGGTGTCATCGGAGGCGTGGGATTCCCTCCCATCGGTGAGCTAGGATATCCGGGCATCACTCCGCCCCGACCTGGCTGAGAGACGAGGAGGAGGACTTCTCATTAAAATCTTCATCCTACAGAATTGTCCTGTGTTTTTATGGAGCTGGACTGAGCTGAGTGCTCGTGACTTACCCCGTTCACTGCAGCCTGTGTGAAGGCATTGTATCCTCCAGCTCCTGCAGATGGCAGGCTGCCCTGACCATTGAAGGGTTCTGACTGGAGAACACAGACGGGAAACATGAAGCTCGGCTAATGATCCATCGATCTGGACCCGACAGAGTTTGACAGTGCTGAACAAAGTAGATCCCTGTGCCCGGAACTTCTCAACATCTACTTAACAATTTGGTTTTTTTTGTTGTTGTTAATAATTTGATCAAACATCACTAATCAGATGGAAATAGGGCTGAAACTAAGGATTATTGACGATTAAACTTCCAATTATTTTCTCTATTAATCGATTAGTTGTTTAGGCAATGGCAAAACATGGCCGTCACAGTCTCGCAGAGTCTTGTTTTGTTGGATCGACAGTCCAAAAATATTCAGTTTGTAACGATATAACAGAGAAAAAGAGCGGGAATGAGCTAATTTTAACAACAAGCTAAAAACAGTTCAATCAAAAATCAATATCATTGTTTTTTCAGTAACAGTCTTGAATGAATAAATCTTTACTTGCTTATAATTCTTATAAATGACAAAGTTACTGAACATTTTTGCTCATGTTTGTTAAAAAATGAATACTTCAAACATCATGAGTCCGGCTGCAACCTGTAAAGGAAGTGAAGTGATCACCTTATAGTACTGTGGAGGATTGGGCTGGCCGGCTCCAGGGGGGAACTGTGCTGGGTTGTGTGATCCAGAAGTGTACTGTCCCATGAGGGGCATCCGACTGGAGGGGTAAGAGGGTGAGGGGGCGCATCGCTGCTGTGGACCAGAGGGGTACTGCAGAGGCTGGTTCGGGTACCCCGACATCCCACCAGAGCCGTACTGCTGCACCGGAAAACCCTGGAAGAAACATAATAATAATATAGTTATATAGTTAGAGAGAGTTACTGAACTGTTTGGACATAAAATCATTTATTTTAACGTGTGAAGGTACGATCACATCACCCTTCAACAAAAAACCCCAAAAACCGATGTGAGAACATCAAATAATGCCCAAAGTGACGTCTTCAAAATGTTTGGTTTTGTCCAACCAACAGTTCGAAACACAAAACATATTCAATTTACAATCATATAAAACAGAGAAAAGCAGCAAATCTTCACCATCAGGAGGCTTTTTAGCCTTTTAGCTTGAAAAAATGAAATAAACTGTGAATTACTCATCAAAATAGCTGTTAATCAATTTTCTATCCGTCATCGACTAACGGTTGCAGCTCTAAATAAAACCGTGAGACAATTATGTGTATGTGAACTGTTTAAGACTTCACATTTGAAGAGGTTAAACCAGAGGTCAAAATATTGATGTATGCTGTAAGGATGCAACAGAAGAGTTGATATCTTTACATGTCAGCCCAGAATATTCAGTTTAAAACAACATAAACAGAGAAAAGCAGCAAATCCTCATATTTCAGAAGGTTTTTTTGCTTGAAAAATGATGAGCAGTGTGTTTGTTTTTTGGGGGGGAGGGGTAATAATCTAATATTAAGATATAAAAGAGTGTAGAGCCCCCCCCTCCTCCCTCCTCCCTCACTGACCTCTGAATGAAAAGGCCGTTTGAGCCCCTGCTGTCCACCTGGATACCCTCCATGCTGGGGCATCTTCTGAGTCTGGGCAGGGTGAGCAGGATACAAGCCTCCGGTGGAAGGTGGAGGTCCGGGCCTGGAAGAGACCATCCCTGGGGGGCCGCGGGGGCCCGAATGAGACAGGAACTGGGTGCTGTAAGAGGATGCTCCACCCATCTGAGAGGGAAAGGGAAGTACGACAGCAGGGGTAAAAACAAAGCTCGCTCTGTAGAGAGTAAGGGGGGGTCGGCAGAGTGCCACAGCTCGTCATGAGTAAGACTACCCATCATGCATTGCATCCAATAGTATATGTGCTTCAATATATTAAGGCATGCATGAAGAACATGTTATATAACTTACTTAGGAGACCTCAAAATAGTTTGGGAGCCTGAGTCTTTATTCTAAGAATCAGAGAAATATTACATCATTCTTACATTTTGGATGCATGCAAGACCAAAATTTGGACTCTGAGCTCTGACTGGGGAGGAAAACTGATGACGTCCTGTGCAGGAATACCGGTCTCATGATGTTAAACAAAATCATTTAAAAAGGTGTCGTAATAAAAGGTGAATGAGATGAGCCCTGAGCCTCTGCAGATCCCAGACTCCAGTACAGACATTTACCTGGCCATAGTTCAGCTCCTGGTTCTGTTTTTCCTGTATTGCCGCAACGGTTGCCGTAGCCGTGGCAGTTGCTGTGGCAGCGGCGGCGGCAACGGCGGCGGCAGCGGCGTGAGTGAAGTCTGAGGGAGGACGAACGCCCAGACCGGCACCTCCACTGTTACCAGAGTAACTGCAGGGGAAGACGGGGAGATGAGTGGGCAGCGGACTGAGTGAACCGAGCGTATGAGTGTGTGAGGTCTCGTCATGAGCGTGAGTCAGAGCAGTGGGTGAGAGCAGCCACGCTGACATATGTTCATGCAACACCCAGCAGGAACAGAAGTAACAGAAGTACAGTGCTACACAAAAACACAGTATTTCATTGTCTTTCATGATGCTCAGTGTTTAAGAGCTGACAAACATAATTAACTTTACTTCCTTTACTTCCTGGTTGAGACTGACTGGGTTTTAAAACAATGTGCGTTTTGTCACACAGTAAAACTAAAATGTCCAAATAGGAAACAGTTAATGATTATTACAGGTGCAACAGGTGCACTTGGTGGAGCTTATTCCAAGTGACAAAGGAAATCTGCAGATACAGAACAAACTGAGCTCTGCTGTTGAGCTCAATAACAGGTGAGTTTTTAGCCACGTTAGCGACGAGGCTGCCGGGACAGAAATGGTCCAGACTAAAATATCTCAACAACTATTGGATGGAGGAGGAATTATAATCCCGTAACTTTCCATCTAACTTTTCAGTTGTAGTCAGTAAGGACTCGACTCGAGCCATGTTTGTGTGTTGCCACAGCAACATATGCCACGTGGCTTTGCGGTCTTCTTGATTGAATCTAAATCTAATCGTAACGCTTGTATCCTGCCGTCTGGAAAAGTCAGAATAAACTGGTGATGTCTTGTTGTTATTTGAAACTAGATGTTTTGCACAGTACATCTACACGTAGACACGGAGGAAATCAGGTTTCCTGTAACTTTAAATCATGACGAGTTACAGCGTTTCATACTGAAAGTGAAATGTAGAGTTGAATGTACACTTGGTGAACAGGAAGCAGCGTACCTTCCACCGTAGGCCGAGGCCGGGTTGTAAGCAGCACTGGGACGTCCGTACATGACCGGCTGGCCGTAGCCTTTAGAGACGGCGTCTCCGTACGACTGCTGGCCCATGAACTGGGAGCCCATGCCGGGACCCATACCAGGGCTTCCCCCGGGCATCATGTGACCGCCAGAGCTCTCACCCGGACCCATGGGTGCCCCGAACACCTACATGGGAAACAGAGAGAGAGAGAGAGAGAGAGAGGTGTCATCACAGTGAACCGTCATATAACCATAAAGTGGTGAATGAGGGAATAAAGTCAGAGAGAGGAAACAGACCACACGTCAGTCAGAGTCATAATGAAAGTTAAACAGGAAGCAGAAAGTGTTCTCATGTGAGAGACCGAGAGACATAAAATGACATTAACCACGGCGTCTTTTTTCAGTCACGGTCAAATCAACTGACTGACAGACTGATCTAGATTCAGTTACACGAGAACATTTTATTCTAAATGACTGAGTTGATTTCAATATCTTTTGGTCCATAATTTCCTAATAATTTTCCTTTTCCTTGAAAGAAAAGCTCCACTTAAACTCAAGTAAAGATTCAGCTAAAGATTAGTTTCATTACGGGTTAATCTGCAGATCTTTTGGTCTGTGAAATGTCCGGATGAAAAACGCCCATTAGAACGTGTGATTTTGGGCCATTTAAATAAGACTGAGTGGACAGAAATAGTTTTCACACACAGTTTGAATATCCTGCAGAGCTTGTTGATATCTGAAGCGCGTTGCTATTTCAAATCAAATGTTTGATATTTCCACACCTCACAGAATGCAAACGCACGTTTGTCCTTCAGTAATTCACCTGCTGGAAACGTTTGGCAGCTCTCCTTCATCCTCGACGATGATATTTCACAGAGCGACACAGTCGATAAACTGCTTTTACTCCTACTCTCATAGAGACGCATCACTCGGAGACGCTGGGGACCATATTTAATAAGTTGTGAGAACTGGAGGATTACTCCAACCAGCCAACTGAGGAGTGAAACAAGTGAAGAATGAGACACTTTCATCAAACAGCTCACTCCTCCTCCTCACAGTGAAGTGTGGGAGTGACCTTTAAGAGCAGCTCTCAGCTGTTTATTTACGACTCGGTAAGATCAGTCACATCAGTGCACTGAGACAAACAGCCCACGTCTGCTCCATTGAGAACTCTTCAGTATGAAATCACAAGACTTTAATTTACTTTTATTTGTATGAATTCTTAAACCCCCCCCCTTACTCAAAAATATGTTTTCCTTCTTGTTCCTGATGTTTGAGCTTCACACTAGGAGGATGTTTTCACGTTCATCTGCTGAACGTGGAACTACGGGGGCGGGACTACGAGCATGATCTGTGACATCACAAACATGGTTCAATATTCAACTTATGCAAGTGTGATGCAGAAACCTGAAGCCACTGAAGAACCTGGATTTTACAGTGAAGAAGAAGAAGACGTCTCGTGTCCCGCGGGAAAACTTAAGAAATTGACAAAATTCGCATATTCATAGATTCTTCAATATTTAATGAGCTGGAAGGAGTAGATGTCTTTTTACAGATTTTACGTAGAATTTCCAAAAAACATATTGGACACATGTTTTTGTTCTGAGTAAACTATTTGTATATATATATATATATATCTTTAAATATCTCCTCTAACAGATAATATAATAAGTAGTAGTCAATAATAAAGACTGGGAATTGAAATTAAATTATAGGAAATTCACCAAAATGGAATAAAAATAAATAAATAAATATATATATATATATATATATATATATATATATATATAACCAAACTGAAGCTTGACGATGGAGGAGGTGCTGTACATCAGAGAAAACATCATCAAGGAGCACTTCACTCCAACACTGAGAAGAACGGAAAGAGACATTAAGACAGAAATGTAATGTCGGCTTCTCTCCTGACGTTGGAAAGACGAGCGTACCAGAACGCAGCAGCTGCAGCAGGTCAGCTACAAACTACCCTCATCTGAATTATGGATATTGCTTTAAATAACACAGTGTTCATCATGTCCAACGCTGTGCTGTCTCATTATCTCGGAGGGTGTGCGCTTGCTGCTGAGCAGGTAGAGTACAGAGATAAACAATGAGCTGAGACTCAGAATATATTGTATTTACGTTGATATGTTATCGTAAAGATATTGATTATAGACGCTTTAAGTCAAAAGAAATATGATAAAGTCCAACTGTACTTTTACTGTAGCAGTCTGATAAATACACACTTGATTTCATACATAAAGAACAAATAACTGCAAGCTTTTTATTTTTATTTTCTATGTTGTAAGCGGTTTGGTATCATCACAGCACACACAACAGGAGCAGAAGAAATGTCCCCCGGTACTGAGACTCGTGTTACCTGGCTGTGTGTGGGATTGGTCACGCCCCACACTGTGGTTACTACAGAGAGAGATCCTGGGTGCTGATTGGTGCCTGGTTGCCAGGAGACTGGGTCATTTAGGAAGGGGCCGTCACTGCTGCAGAAGGATACGAAGCCGAGTCACTGGGATGGTTAGGAAGGTTCAGAGCATTCATCCAGATATCAATAATATCATACACACACACACACACAACGTTTCAGCATTTCCGCATTAAAAAACGAAAGCGTGTTCAACATGTTATTAGAGCTGGTCTGTACGGCAGCAGACAGACGCAGTGGGGAGGAAAAGGTCGTCCTTACATCACGTACGCCGCGGTGAGCTAACGATGAACCCGAGCATCATTGATCTGACGGTTGAGGTTAGCCTCTGCTTCCTCCTTAAAACCATTTCCTCAACAGGAAACTACCACAACTGCATTACTGTCATACCACATCTGCAGGGTTAACAAGAGTCGACGTGTTTATTCCCATGAGTGATGTGATGTTTTTATATTTCACCGTCAAAGAAGCTTAACTTGACATTATTTCAAACACACAAAAACAAGTTTGTCTCTTTCCTTCTTTTTTAAAAAATTTTTTTTTAATAAAATCGGCCACATTTTCGGAGGCAGCTTGTCGTGTCAGTGAGTTGGCAACACGTCTCCTCTTTCATGGCTTTCTGGAGAGAAACAGAGCCGTCAACAGGCTTTGTGGCTGCACTCAATTAAAGAGTGTTTTGGCTTGAGTAAACCTAATCAAGAGGCTTCCAAAACAAGCCTGAACAGAGAACACTCAACAGTCGATTGCCTTAACAGTTTGTAATTAAGGATTTGAAGCTGACTGAACCCTGTTTGATGGAATTCATTCATTTTTTCTTTGTTATTTAGACAACAGTCCACAGAGGAGCCATCCGTTTCTTTGTGCCACCACTCTTGAATTAATGACATTAAAGTCATTTCTTTTCTACAGACTTGGAGTCGGTTTTCTTCTCTGCGTCTCACTTTAGGTGTCTCACTCTCTAGTTGTGTCATTATATTTATAATTTTCCCCTGCAGGTATCACCGTTTCATCTCATGTCATATGAAGTTCTTGTTCTTGGCCTCTTTCTTGTGAATGTGCAGGAAGCTGGATTGGAAACCAGATTCATGATGCCAGTTATCACCAAAAAGTGTTTCCATCCACCTGGAAACATCAGATCTGTGCGGGGCGACGAGGAGGCTGTGACCTTCCTCACATGAACACATGAAACTAACACAAATATCATTTTTCCATCATGTTCTCCATCGTTTGAGCTTTGACTGGAGCTCTTTTAATGACCTCATCTCGTTGTGTGCTCTTCTTCTTCTTCTTCTTCTTCTGTGGTGGTTTAATGGCAGCGACCATTAATTCGCTACCGACGAATAACTAATAAAAATAACTAAGGCAAGACCTTCTTCCACATTGGTTGTCGTTTGACGGGCAGTCTGAGGGGGTCACAGCTGATAAACTGTCCATCAGCCAAATGGCTAGTGAATGTTCAGATTTTACCAGCCATTACAATTAGACTACCATTGTTTTTTTGGGCTGGTGAGTGAAAGAAATCTACCAGCTACTTGTATATTTAACCAGCACTCGGCCTCATTTCCCAACATGACTGCTGTTAAAAGACACGTTATAAACTGCAGATGTTTAAATATTACTGCTGTATTATTTTACTAACTTCGCTGCAGAACAAACAGACCTCATTGTCATTCTTTTTTCTTCTTACTTTCTGTTCATTGAATAGAATAACACTGTCAGCCCAGAGAGACCCTGACTCTGTGATACAGGTCTCCAGGGTCCACAACAGACCATAACAAACACACCACTGGGCAGAGCAGGTGAGGTGTCACAAGGTTCACCTGAGGACACGGGGCTTAATGTCACTACAGTGTGTGTGTGTGTGTGTGTGTGTGTGTACCTTTGTGGAGTGGGAGGCAGGGAGGGTTTCATGGAGTTGAGGGGGTTCATCGGATGAACGGGGGGATCATCAGAGAGCCCCCACTGTCCTCAAGAGGCAGCCCTGAGGGGGATAAAGACACATAAAAAGATGGTTACTCAGAGCTCATTTGCTGCACAGCAACAATTTATCATCACTATAGCCCACACTGAGCGCACAAAGACACAGCGCCCTCCCACTCAGAGCCACTCACTTTAATCTGTGTGTGTGTGCGGACTGTGCACATCAAAACGTTAGCCTATCACTGACTGCTGTAGCTCTGATACCTCTCAAAGGAGGGGGAGGGGTGCTGGGAGCTAAATTTAGCTTCCTGATTTCAAAAGGAATTTAAGAGAACAGAGATGTGAAGAGGCAGACTCTCCTCTCAGCGGCACACCGACGTACAATCAGCCGCTCGCTAACGCAACACTCGTCCGCTGCTGAGAGGAATCATCTTGTTCTTCCATTTGGTTCATTAAAACAACAGCGCTGCATGTTTATCTGCCACTTTCCCCTCCTTCACTACCAGATGTTTTCTCCACATTCCTCATCCTGCACTCCATCGCTGCTCCTCCTGCCTCCCGCTAATGATTTTCTTTATCTGACGGTTGCCAACTGACATGCTAATTTTCCAACATCAGGGCTTTGAACATCCTCTCCCCCTCATCTCTGCTCTTTGGTTTCCTTTTTGCACTTTGCAGATTTGGGTCAGACACCCCACATCTTGTGTAGAAGGAGGGGGGGGGGGGGGGGTTGCTCGTATCACATGACCGTTGTACCTGATTTCCCTCCTATCAAAAGGCATCGTCGGCCTCCAGACAGCAGCTTGTAACTTCCATCACAGCTCAGCAGCTAAACCACACAAGGGGGGGGGGGGGGGGGCATGTAAGATGTCTGTCTCTATCAGATGTTGAAATTCAACACAAGCAGCACAGACTGTACCTGCAGCGGAGGGATTGAGACACGCTGTTCTCTCCCACTTTCTTTGCCTCTTTTAACCTCAACTTCCTGACCTTTTCTTTACCCGCAACTCCTCCTCTTCATCCAACTGCTCGCTGTCTGTTCTCCTCTCGTCCTCCCCCCGTTCACCTCCCAGCTGCTGCCACCACACTGACAGCCCACAACACTGGAGGCACTCAATCAACCCTCGACTGACCCTCCGCTTTCAGCTCCGACCATGACGTTTAGTTTGGACCCCGTTTATCGAGATCAAGACACAACTTCGTTTCTAATCTCCACTTTCAAATAGTAACGAGGCTGCTGCTAACGATCATGTTCATTATCGTTTAAACTGACCGTGAAAAATGGCAGCGATGATTTCATCAAATGTCTTTGTTTTGTGAATCAATTCATTATAATGTGAGACAAATGACAAATCAAATGTTTAATTGATTATTTAAATAGTCATAGACTCGTTTTCTGTCTAATCAATTGATTGACTAATTATTGCAGCTCTAGATAACACCATGAAACAATTACTTACACATTATGTGTACCGACTGATATATGCAGTAAGGATGCAAATAATATTATTTTCATTGTTGATTAATCTGCCAATAGTTTTCTTGATTCTATGAAATGTCAAGACCTTTAACAGCCCAAAACACAAAGATATTCAACTTACAACAATACAAAACAGAGAAAAGCAGCAAATCCTCCCATTTGAGAAGCTTGTAGCAGCAAATATTTGGCTTTTATTTTCCTTGAAAAATGACTGAATGTTGAATCGAATATCAAAATAGCAGCTGATTAATTTTCTGTCCATCAACTAGTTGTTTCAACTGTTGAACGCAGCTCCTGAAACATGTCTGAGGTACCGAATATCAACAACCGCCAAGTACTGGAGGTTGGCGTCGAATACGTGGCCAGATTAATAATCTCTAAGAAACTTCCTGATATACATTTCAAATGTTGCCAGTTTTAGCTTCAGTGTCGTCACCCTCTTGTATTACTGTAATGTCAATTTATGTGATCATGAGACACTGAAAACTTCAAATTAAAACACACAGTTGTTAACACTAATTCAAACATACGTCCGTCTCTATAGATTAGCTGCTGATTACATCTGGAGCCAAAAAAGCCCAAATCAAATTCAATTAAACTGATAATCAATTTAAGTCTAGACTAACTGCTATTAATGTTCAAGTATGTATGAATAGCTTGAGGGGGGGGGGGAGGTTGGCAGCTAGTCAGTAAAGATGATTAAATACTCCCTCTGCTACTTAATCAAATTAAAAATAAACACACTTTACATAATTCATTAACTGCCAGTCTTTCTTCTATAGCTTGAGCCGGACCGTCATGTAAACGCATCAAATCAATAAGTTGTTGTGACGTCCGTTACACAGTGGTGGAATGTAGCTAAGTACATTCACTCAAGTGCTGTACAAAACTTGAGGTACTTGTATTTTACTTGAGTTCTTTCACTTCATGCCACTTTATATACTTCTGCTTCACCACATCTCAGAGGGGAACAGTGTACTCTTTACTTCACTAGTTATAAATTAAGATTGTGATTAAAGAACAGATGAGGAGCTAATAAATGATGTCAAAGATTAAAGTACCCAACAGTTTATACAAGTACAGCTGAAACAATTAACAATTAATCAATTAGTTGATTGACAGTAAAACAAAACTATTTTGATAGCCGATTAATTGTTTGTCATTTTTCATGCAAACATGACATTTTCCTGATTATACTTATATACTTTTACTTAAGTAACATTTTCAATACTTGTAACAGAGTACTTTGTTGTAGTAGTACTTTTACTTAAGTAAAGAATCTGAATACTTCCTCCACCACTGCACTTATCAATACTCAAGATCTTGTGTTTTAATCTTTTGTGCCAGAATTTATAGTAGGGCTGAAACGATTGGTCAATCAATCAACAACCATTTTGGTGATTGATTCATCGTTTAGGTCTTTTGTTAACGATAAATATCAAACCTTCACGAGTTGCAGCAGATTCAGAAGTCAAAATAATAATAATATAATACAGAAAACAGCATCACCCTCAGCAGCCACCTGATCTAAATGAGTGCCTTCATGTCACTAGAGTCACGACTGAAAGTTGTTTCAACTTATCAAAAAGTTCATTCTGCAGACTTCAAATGTCGAATACATTCAATTTATAATGACGCAAAACACAAAAGTAGCAAATCATCTGCTGCCATCATGAAGAAGCTGTGACTGGAGAATATTTGACATGTTGAGAAGTGTTTCTGTTACTTAGCCTTCCCTTGTCGATAGAAATGGGGTGGACAAAATAATAGAAACACACCTCTGTCTAACGCAGAGTGACCGGTTGAACGACGCAGTTGAATCAACGCGTCTCGACAAAAACATTATGACCGCCATGAAGGGAGGATTTACTGCAGAGGGGTACCTAATAAACCCAACACCAAATAAGCAATTATTTTGATTAGCAAAAGATTAATGATTTGATCTATAAAATGTTTTGGTTCCAAAACCCAAAGATATTAATTCATTTTAACTTTCACATCAGACAGAAACAGAGAAAAGCAGCAAACCTGCACAATTGAGACAATAGAACAAGGAGATGTTTGGCTTTTGGCTTGAAAAATGACTTAAACAACCAAAATCGATCAACTAATTGACCAACCGGTTAATCGACTAATCGTTTCAGCTCTAATTTACAATTTAATATTGTAGGACGCACATTATTGAACAGGGATCAGCAGGTTTGACACAGAACAGAGGAAACACTTTCATAAGCGTGACTAATGGAAATTATTAGTTAAGTGCTTGACAGCTAATAATCAGTCACAATAAGTGTTTTTCTGAATAAGCAAATCAGTGAAGAAGGCCACTGCCTGATAACTTGGCCGCTGGATTGAAAACATACTGTAAAATACACAAGCTTAACTGGTTGATCTGTGGTGCACCTGCCTTTAATAAAGCTCTAATTAAGAGTCTCAATGGGATCTGAGAGTTTATCAATTAATAGCCTCTTAAATACAGAGGAGCAGCAGTCATCATGAGAGGCAAATGTCAGCTGAAATCAATGAAAAGACAAGATATTGTTACTGCAAGGAATGAAAGACTCACGTTAACAAAAGACGTCTAGAAACTGAAGAACTGTGATAAATATTATTATATTATTTGTTGTAGATGTAGAGTGTGCTGCGTGCTACAGGTGCCTGATTCATCAGGATCAAGATGTGGGTTGAAATTCAACCAAAAAGGACAAAATATACATTTTTGTATATGTACAAAAAGTCATCAGGCCAACACCAGTTCTGTACTAATACTTCTCTCATTTACATCACTTTACTGTGCGTACCTGTGGAGGTACAGATAAGGTGCACAGGACACATCCTGGAACACATAAACATCTGGACGCTTCAAACAGCAGCAGCCTGGACACAAAACCTTCACTTCATTCTGCAGCTTCCAGCCTTTTTTTTAACCACCTTCTTTATCCAAGACTTCTCTGCCTTTTCATGTAAACACTGACCCAAACTGAATGAGCCTGGCTTCAAGCCAAGGCAACATGTTATTGTACCCATGATACATCCAGGAAGTCATGGTCAAAGGGAAAAACAGGCACTGGCTACCTCATGAAACACATTGCAATACAACAACAACCCATGCATTTAAAACAAAAAGCATCCAGAGAACCACATCAGCTCGTGTAAAACGTGCCCTTTCCCTGACAGAATTTCTTCTGTGATGGAATTATTTATCTGTTGATAACATGACGGTCAGATCAACGCAAATCATGCAAATCTAAACAAAACCTGCAGCACATTTGTGCAGCAGAACAGAACAAAGCATTTCAGCAGTGTGCTTTCTGTGAAGGAGTGCAGCCTCTCTCTGTGTGTGCATGTGTGTGTGTGTGTGTGTGTGTGTTATCCATCACTAAAAAACGAGAATAGCAGATGTTTTGTTTCACCTACCTGGCTGGGCTGCTTAATAAAAGCAATTATGTTGAGGTTGCAGTTCACCGCAAAACGCAAGTATAATTAGTAAATAATAATAGAGAAAATGTCCTGTATGGGTAGTAAAGCAGTGTTGGTATCGTAGCCTCAAGTGTGAGTTATCTATGGTTGTCTTGTTAGTGCCAGTGACTGGAAACAGAGCTGTGGAGGCTCTTTAACACGCTGCTGCTGCTGCTGCTGGCTGCGCCGCTGGCACCGTTAGCACCGTTAGCTGCTGAAGGCTACTTAGCTCAACGTTAAGTTTGTGTAACGTTAGCTCGCCTTACGTTACACTGAGTTAAGTGGTCGGCTACACGGTAACGGAGACCCGCTAGCTAAAGAGCTGACCGCGCTAGCTTGGTAATTAATCGCTGTAACGAGAGCTTACCTTTCTTTGCCTGCTCCGGCTGCCAGACGATGAAGCCGCTTGATGGTAGGCAGTTAAGTTAGCTAGCTACACGACATTAGCCAGCTAGCTAGCTAGTGTCGCAGTCGGGCTAACAAGACAAGGCTGCTTGATAACCGTGTTGTCGAGCGTAGTTAAGACTATTAATGATATATCTTTTTGTTTTCACATCCCAGACTGTTGAGGCGTAGGTACACCATTCAACACATTCAATATTGTTATGCTACTCTTATTTATTGCAAACTTCCGTGCGGTGTCACCTATAAACAGTAACTAATAACTATGAGGCTCCCTGACTAACTGAACTAGTCAATTAGAAGAAGCTTGTTGCAGTCTGTGCTTGGGCAGGCCACAACCTGGCAGCTCAGGATACCTTCCTCATTGCACAATGACCCTCTTTAATATATTCATGAGATCACAGGGCTAATGTCTCCCACAGAGAAAGGCATTTTCCTGTCCCTCCTCCTACAAGTCAGGCGGCTGACTGACTGCAGACCAGAGCAGCAGATCATTTAAGAGAAGAGAGGTGGGGGGGGGCTTTATGGAGAATGACGTCACCCGCAAATGATCACGTATGTATGATCCATGCATGCAACATAGTCTGTGATTTCCAGTCATCATGCACCTGCAACACCTACATATATATATAGATAGATATATATCTATCTATATATATACGTGTCATAATATTACCTCCTCAGCAGTGCTCACACACTCACACACACACACTCACACATTAAGAGAGAGGTAGTGTCTGTGTGTCACTTGAAGCCAGTGTTTCAGCTGCAGGGCCAGCAGCGAGTGTTTTGGAGTCATTAGAGGTGTCTGCAGTATCTTGCCAGAGGGCAGTGCAGCGTGGAGAATAAAAAGTCCAACCTGCCTGTGTTTTTCAGACCTCTGTTGCCCTGGAAACAGGTGCCGAGATTTCCCATTTCTTCATTTTTTCTCTACACTATCCATATCACCCCCCCCCCACCACCACCACCACCACCTCTACACTCCACACGCTGCTGCTGCTGCTGCTGCTGCTGCTGCTGCTGCTGCCTTGCTGCTTCCTCCCCCACGACCTGCCGCATAGTACAATCACACATACACACACACACACACACACACACACACATACACACTTTTGCACACAATTTCCAATCTACTGCAGTCATTTCACAATGTCACAGGACAGAGTAACTGACTCCTCCACGACATAACTACACACAAAACCTGAGAGTGTACACACACCACTGACCCAGCTTTGACTCTGAGGCTGAACAACCATCAGTGCTGCAACAATCTGACCTCCAGGAGAAGAAAATAAAAGAGGGAGGGGTGGAGGGGGGGGGGTAAGGAGACAAAGAGGGAACAACTGAAATCAAAGACTAGTGAGAATAAAAACAAAGCTGGCTGCACTCTCAGATTTTAAGAATGTGGTTCATCTCACTCCTGTATTTTTTGTGTAGGCGAGTCAGTATTATTTATATAGCCCAATATCACAAATCACAAATGTGCCTCAGGTGGCTTTACAATCTTTGCAGCATACAACACCCTCCATCCGTAGACACTCGATTCAGATAAGGAAACACTCCACAAAAAAAGAAAAAAAAAAACATTTAACGGGGAAAAAAATGGAAGAAAGCTCAGGAAGAGCAACAGAGGAGGGATCCCTCTCCCAGGACGGACTGACAGGAAATAGATGTTGTGTTTAGATCAAAATAAGATTACAGTGTCGGACGATCAGGATGACAATATTATAAATAGATTGTGAGCATATATGAATATGGAAGGGGACAGAAAAGGTGGCATCCCTGCTTTCCCTTCTCTAAAACTGTTCATCCCGGTGATTATGCTCGTGGGGGTGTTATGCAGATGGCTCACCATATTGCACACACCTATTTCATAACTGTCGGTGTTACTTTTGAATATTCAAGCATAATAGTGCTGAAGAGAGGAGGCATATGTGCTGCCACCGCGTCAAACACGAGCAGAAACATCGGTCACAGTTACACTCGGGGGGGGGAGACACATTTACACGGCGTCTGTCTCCTCACTTTCAGGCCTTTTTAAGTCATCCCTGTGTTTCTGCAGTGTTATGTGTGCATACCATTGTAGTGACTTCTCTTTGGCAGGAGGCAGAACATTCCAGGGAAATGGCTGACCCAGAATAACACTCGCAGACGCAGGATGACTGAGTGAGTGAGGTCCTCCACCCTTTCGCTCCCCAAGCATATTTAAACCGCTGTTTCCTGTCAGACACATAACGTTTCATGCGGGTGAAACACGGCCACACATACTGTATAGTGTGTGCAGCTGGGGGGTAGCAGCACACATGACTATCATCACAAGAACACATGACATGCCCCCCCCAGCTATTCCATAACTCCACTGTCTTCTCAAACCATACCAAATCCTCATTTTCACCCTGCTGTCCTCAATGACGTCCCCCTGCATCAGTACATCTACTGAAGTATTCCTCTCATTATCGATTAATCTGCTGTTCATTTTCTCAATTAATCGATTCATCTTTTAGTCTATAAAATGTACAATTTCCTGAAGCCAAAGCTGATGTCTTCAAATAGCTTGTTTGGTCCGATCAACAGTCCAAAACCTAAAGATTATTGATTTGCCATCTAGCTGAAACTACAGTAGAGAACGTTGGGTATTTTTGCTTGAAAAATTACTGCAATTATTAATCGATTATCAATAAATTTTTTGTCGATCGACTACAGTACTAAATGAATCTATAGATCAACTCAAGTACTGTATAAATGTGAGTATTCTCATCTCAAGCTACGTTATACTTCATACTCCACTACAGTACTTTTTACTGCTCTGACAGGTACTAGTTACTGTACAGATGAAAACTCATTTATTCATTTATAAAATATGATGCTTTGGGAAAGATTAGAGTACCCAACAATGTGTTGCAGTAATATAAAACACCAACCAAATACAACAGTAAAATGCTACTTACATGTGAATGCATCAGTAATAATATTACTGTCACTTTTGGTACTTTATGCGCAAATAGTACTTTACGAAAGTAACATTTTGAATGTAGGACTTTTACTCGTCATGGTGTTGCGACCTTTACCTCCACCACTGCTCTGGCTCTCTCTTTATCCAGCTTGGCCATCTGCATGACCCTCCATCGGGTCGATCTGATGGTGCAGTGGAGTATTTTTACTCCTGCTTCACTGGTTGAGAGGAGTTTTTTCGCAATTAGCGTGAACTCCAATCATCCTTCTGTCCTTCGACCTCTGATTTTCATCTTTTTTCACAAGCAACTCCTACGACCATCTGGTGCCACGGACTCAGCTTTCACTTCTATTCTGATCTCTGCAGAAACGACACAGCCGAGTAAATGAAATGTTCGAGGCTCCTCATCTGAAACTTCATGTAGGAGCGTTGATCCAAACGTTACTGCAGTTACTGTAAATCCTTAGATAGGCTCCAGCATGCAGTGGTAGAAATTAACTGAATACATTTACTCGAGTACTGCACTTTACTCAACTATTTCCATTTTGCGCTTACTTTATACTACTCCGCTACATTTCAGAGGGAAGTATTGTACTTTTTACAGCATAGTATTTAACAGATTTTACATTAAAAACATATAATGAGCTGATGAAGTACAACACATTGTTTAAAAGCAGTGGTTTCCAACCTTTTTGGCTTGTGATCTACAAAAAAGTAATGTCCAGCTTATGATGGACGAGACCCAAATAGGTCAAATTATCGAATTAATAATATTCCCCCCAAAAAGCAAAGATTAGAGAAAAGTCAAAAACAAAAGAATACAAATGTTGTGTATCAGAACTTTCTCAACCCTTACATTTATCCACTGGACTAAACTAGTTAGCTAACTGTGTCTAAAGTAGTTAAAACTAGCAAATTGTATATATACTATACACTATATCAGCAGGTACTCTGAGTTAAGGTATCAGATCGTTTAAGTAAAAGTAGCAATACTACATTATAAAAATACTCTTTTACATGTAAAAGTCTTATAAAAGTATTATCAGCTAAATGTACTCAAAGTACAAAAGTAAAGGCACTCATGCAAGCAGATTCTACCCCGTCAGTGTCACATTATGATGATCAACACAGCACTTGATGAGTAAGCAGCATGTAAATGTTGGTTAAGATGGAGGAAATGGGAACTATTTTGTTTACTGGTGAGAAGTTTGATCTGTATCAGTATATAATCCTAACCCATTTTTAAGATGATTATATGTGTAGTATGTAAAAGATTAATCTGAAAAGTTATTATTACTATTATTATCTTGTATAACTTTCATATTGAAATGATAAGACAATAATAACATTATTTTTGGTGGTTTTGTGGAAACCCTGTTGCTCACAAGTCATATCTGGCTCACTGCTGCCACCTTGTGTTCAAAAACCGAAATAATACTAAGGTATTACTCAAGAATCAAAAGTACTCCATGCAGAATATTGTATTGTATTATTTTAATGTTTTATCCGGTAGAGGTGGAGCCATTTACTACACTGTATACTGTTAGGTAAACTAATCTATAACAATGTACTGCATTTTTGTATTTTATACCCTACCAATCAAATTTAGTGGAGTAGAAGTATAAACTAGCATAAAATACTCTGAACACCTGAAATTCAGTACTTAAGTAAATGTACTTGTACTTGGTTTGGCTTTGTGATGTAATCCTAATCTGGCAGTTATCTGTGATTAGACTGTTTTTATAGGTTTTGAATGAAATGAAGAGTATCATTAGTACATCAGTAGTAGTAGTAGTACTTCTACAATAATGACTTTATAATGAGGTTTCTACAGTTCCCTACAGGACTCATGTTGAATAGTCAGGAGGTAAAGTTTCTTCTTCTTCTTCTTCTGCGCCTTTAATGGAAGTCTAAACTGTAGTTTCACCGCTGCAGAAGCTGCGCACTTGTGTTTACTTTCGTTTTCGCTCAAAGTGAAAGTAAACTTTAGTCCGGCTGTCCGTCAGTCTCGACTGCGTTTTCATCGATGAACGGTGCGATTAGTGACACGGAGGTTGGATCTGAACACACTCGGCGTCTCTGTGGTGAAAGGTGAGAGTCCTGGACACACGTGGTGCCAGTGATTTAGTCTATCTCGTGCGTAAAGACAGGTTTCAGAGGACAGTGTTTGTGGTGGAGATCAGGCCAAACCCTGAGTACTACTGACCGGGATGTAGGGGAAGTACTTCTACTACTCTACTGCGTTTACATACCGGGAGAAGTACTCACATACTTTACTTACGTGAAAAAAATACGTATGTATGTCTGTCTGCGCTCACCAGTGGTGGAAGAAGTACTCAGAAGTAAAATTAGCAATACCACAGAGTAGAAATACTGCATTCAACATTTTACTCAAGTACAAGTATTAGCATCAGAATATGCTTCACTTTAATGTTGCAGTTGCTGAAGGTGGAGCTAAATTACTTTAAAACGCTGGGTCACTTGTGAAGTTCTGAGATCAGTTATATATATATAAAAATAAAAAAAATACTCAAGTAAAGTACCTCAAAACTTAAGTTGAGTACAGTACTAGAGTAAATGTACTGTATTTTGCCCGGTTAGACGTTTTCTGCAGGCCGGAGTGGATGATTGATGTCTCACTCTTCTGTTTTTCTGATTTCTTGCAGAACAAGTGAACTCATTCTTGGAGCTGCTGTCGAGTTCAGTGACATCTCGTGAATCCCTGCGTCGCTCCAGCCTGAGCGCCTCCAGCCAGCCACGATAACACACAAAAACACCAGGAGTGAGTGTGTTCATCTTCAGTTGTTTTAAGAAAATAACTAAAGTAAAAACTACTTTGTAAGAAGGTTGCAGCAGGGACCCCTCAGATCTATATCAGGTTAGGAACCACTATTATAGAACATTAATCAGAACTACCAGTTATGATGAATTGGCTGTTTTGCATATCACCTACTGTATTTGTAGCCATGCAACACTTTGGTCCAGACTGAAATATCTTAACTATTTAATGGATTGCCATGAAATGTTGTACAGACATTCATGGTCCTCAGAGGATGAATCCTACTGACTTCAGTAATCCTCTGACTTTTCCTCCAGCGCCACCATGAGGTAGACATTTTAGTTTTTTAGTGAAATATTTTGACAGCTGATGGATGGATTTACCTTGAGACTTGAAACACACATTCATAGTTGCCACAGGATGAATTTTAATGACTTTGGTGATCCTTGGACGCTCACAGTTTTCACTTATTCTGTGAAATATCCCAACATCTACTGGATGGGTTGGCACAAAGGTTTACACAGACTTTGCATCTTAAAGTTTATCTTGTGCAGTGCTTTACTTTATGGCCAAACAGCTGCAGAACTAGTGACATCCCCATCAGCCTCAGCTGTATTCTGTGTTTTTTGTACTAATTCCGACCCGTTCATCCTGCTTCTCTGAAGAATCATGGAGTCACAATGACACTCTTTCACTTAATGTCCTGTCCTGTCTCTGAAACCCCCCAGAGATGGCCAGCGGGAACAAACGTAACGACAGCTCCCTGATGACGGAGGTGCTTCATCCTGGCCGCTCTGAAAAGGGTCACGAGGAAAAACCCGAGCGTGAAAGAGAGCACGACAGCAAAGACGGCTCAAGTCAGGCCGCATGCTCCACCTCTTCCTCCGGACCCTCCAGTAGGACCTGGGATGTGAGTCCTACACAGGCAGTGGAGGGTGAGCTGGTGAGGATGCCGAGTGAGGACAGCCCTTCATCATGTTGTCGACTGGATGATATGAAGCTGCTGTCGCAGTGCCCCAACGAGCTGGAACACCTGAGCTTCAGCAGGACGCACACCGTCCTCATCGATGTAAGAGTGTTTCTTCTCTCTGTCTCCAGTGGTGGAAAGTAACTCAGTACCTTTACCATTTACTCAAGTATTGAAATGGAGTACATTTGAGGTACCTGTACTCTACATGAGTATTTCCATACTCCACTTCATGTAGTGGAGTAGAAGTAGTTAACTACTTCACCTCCTTCACCTAAGTAAAAGTACCAATGCAACAATGTAAAAATACTCCATCCAAGTATTATTAGCAAGATATACTTAAAGTATCAAAAGTAAAAGTACTCAGTAAAAATGCAGTAAAATGTCTCCTGTGACTGATATCTGATTCTATCTGACATTATTAGATTATTAATACTGATGCATCAATGTTAGAGCAGCATTTACTGTTGTAGCTGCTCGAGGTGGAGCTAGTTTAACTACTTTATATACAGTTAGCTAGTTTAACTACTTTATATACAGTTAGCTAGTTTATCTACTATATATACAGTTAGCTAGTTTAACTACTTTATATACAGTTAGCTAGTTTAACTACTTTACATACAGTTAGCTAGTTTAACTACTTTATATACAGTTAGCTAGTTTAACTACTTCATATACAGTTAGCTAGTTTAACTACTTTACATACAGTTAGCTAGTTTAACTACTTTACATACAGTTAGCTAGTTTAACTACTTCATATACAGTTAGCTAGTTTAACTACTTTACATACAGTTAGCTAGTTTAACTACTTTATACACAGTTAGCTAGTTTAACTACTTTATACACAGTTAGCTAGTTTAACTGCTTTATATACAGTTAGCTAGTTTAGTCCGTGGTTCCCAACCTAGGGGTGAGGCCTCCTTCAGGTTCACCAGTTAAATCTGAGGGGTCATGAGATGATTAATGGTTGAGGAAAGAAGAAAAAACACAGTTGTGATACATCTGTTTTCAGTTTTTGGATGTTTCTCTAATTGCTGCTTTATTTTCTGAAATATTGAATCATTTGTAAATAAGTTATTTAAATGAAACCATGTGAGAAGTTTAGATGGGAAATGTCTATGTGGCCCAACTGCAGACTGCTATTTTGTAAGGGACCAAAGACCAAAAATGTTGGAAACCACTGGTTTAATCTTTAACAATGTGTTATTTATTTATTAAGCCTAAGTACAATGGTATTGGTACTTTTACTTAAATAAAGGATGTGAGTACTTCTTCCACCGCTCTCTGTACCACACACAGCACATATTCTTGCAGTGTAAAAAGCAATTGAATATGACTATTGTTTTTTACTCAGGTGGATTTTTTCAACTGTGGAGAAGGACTTCAGCCCCAGAAAGGGGAAGACATGTGGCTGAGTAACTTTGTGAAAATGCCGTGTTCACCATCGAGTTTCATGATCAAGAAGACTGGAGTGACACGGGTTTGTTTGAGGCAGTTCACCTGATATGTTGATGTAGATCTGTGTCGTTGCAGTCTAATTAATCATAATGAGAAGCCTGGATACCACAGCAGAATACATCAGTGTCTGCTCACAAGCTAAATGATTATATGTGGACATTCACAGATTCTCATCCACCAAGCTCTCACTGTTCACCGTTCACTTTCTTGTTGACTGGACCAAAGGGGAAATTAATGATTTATTTTATTGTTCCTGAACCTCACACAGTATTTGCTTTAAAGCGAGCCCATGTGGCTTTTGCTGAACAGCCGGTACTGCGGCCACAACTGGCAATTACAGGATAATATATACATCCAGGAAAATGTAGTGTAACAATAGACTGATGAAGTCAGCAAAGTCACATCGGCATTTAAAGTGGCAGCATTTTGTGGTGAAATCCATTCATTTCAATGTGTGATGATCAGATTTGCTTGTGAGGGCAAAGTTTTTTTTCTTCAAATATGTTTATTGATTTTCCAGGAAAGAACAGCACACAACACCCCCCCCCCCCTCCCCAAATACACACACACAGCTCAGGCATTACTGTTACGGCCACAAACACAAAATATTTGGCTCCACCCTGAACTATGGGAGTCTGGAGGCCTGGCCAAACATAACTGAAGAATGAAAGTCTGGGCCGACCACACAATGGGCCCCCTGATTTACAGAGTTTCCACCGGTAAAATAAAGAAATGGGAAAACTAAACTAACAAACAACAAGCCGCGAAAACTGGACTACCAGACCTCCATCCTGAACAGAAGGAGCAAAAGGAACTGAACACTGAGGCCGCCAGAAGGCTGCTTCTCCTTCAGCCTTTGCTTAAATAGTGGGGGGAGGGCCAACCACTGATCACCACCAACCAGGAGCCCCTGAGAGGGAGAGAGGAGAGAGCGCGTGACAATTACATGTAAAATAAACAAACTTAACGAAACTTCCATTCTACATGAGCCTTGTAGTAAGAATAATAGAGATCCAGTCCGATATAGGACATCAAAGGCTCCCATGTTGTAGAAAGTAGCATACATGTCAAATCATCTAATGAAACATATTCAAGTATTACAAGTATTTACAGCAGTGTGATATTCACACAGTTTTATTTGGGTAAATAGTTTATGTTGTTAATATGTTGTTATTAAATGAATCTTTTCTGTCGTCAGCAAAACACGTCGGTTTGGAGGTGGGATGTGATCAAAAACCAGCTGAGCGCTCTGGCCAAGAAGAAGACAGTGAGTGTTACTGATGTGGAGGTACGTTGGACATTTAGCATTTTTACACTAATATTGTCTTTTTGGTCGGTTATTTTCACACATTGCACAGTGTTTATATTCCATCCTCTTCGTGTTGAACACTGTGCAGCTCTTTTGATGTATTTTACACACTTTTTATTGTACGTTTGTGTTTTATTATTCTTATGATTCTTGTACTTAATTGTGACCTTTATGCACCAAAGCACCCAATCAAATTCCTTGTATGTGAAAACCTGCTTGGCCATAAACCTGTTTCTGATTCTGATTTGTCTCCGAGGAAGATTAAATGTTCACCTTGACTCTTTCAAACTCTCACTAGGAAGCCATCATCAAATATAACCCGAAGTATAAAGGTCAGTGGTCCTTTGACGCCCTCTCCAGCTTTGTGAAGGTCAGTGTCCTCGTGTTTACTTCAAATCATTGAATCATCACTTTTGTGTCAGAAAATGACAAGAAATGATCGTATTTCCTTTCCAGTGTGTCCCCAAACAAGAAAACTACTTCGGCACACTGTTTCCAAAGATCGCTGCGTTGGCCTTGACGCTGCCTGATGATGTGAAGAAGGTATGAGACTCGCTGGATCCAGTGACTCCACAGTGCTGCTGTTCTACTGATGGTGATGGTGACCAAGTGTGTGTCCATGTTTTCAGGCCATCCCGCTGCTTCAGAGGGGACAAACTGCAGCCATCACTCTGTCACAAATTCAGATATCCTGCCTGCTTGCCAACGCATTTTTCTGCACCTTCCCTCACCGCAACACCTCCGCTTCCAACGCAGAGTACTGCAACTACCCCACCATCAACTTCACCAGGTCAGGAGACATCAGTCCCACAGTGGGACATATCTGATAGGAGTACTGTCTGTAAGTTAACTCTTACTTCTCGTTCTGCATGTAGTCTGTTTGGAAACTGGTCAAAACGGAAGAAAGAGAAGCTGCGGGCCATCATGCATTACTTCAATGTGGTGACAGACGAGCGTAAGTTGATGCTAAACCTCCTCTTCCTCCTGTGTGTGAGACATCGGTGAAGATCTGTGACTGTTGTTGTGTCTGCAGGGATTAAACCGAGAGGACTGGTGACGTTTGAGAGGCGCTCCCTCAGAGAGACGGGCGCATCCAACTGGAAAAAGTAATAATAATAATAATAATAATCTTTATATATAGAAGTGCAACTATATTAACTATTGTTATAAAATCAAATATAACATCTGATAAAATGGATCACATTATATAATAAAATTAATTTAAACAATTCCAGTAATATAAGATAAAATAAATCAAATTGTACTGTACTTAAGTGCTTCCTTTTTATTCTACTTTATTTATTTATTTATTACTACGATTATCTGAGTCTGTTCAGAAAACAGTTTGATATTTCAGGGAACTCATTAGCATTAAAATGACAATGCTAACATGCGGATCTTAAGCTGGTTCTTAGTTTAGCGTGTTAGCATGCTAACATTTGTCAATTAGCAGTAAACACAAAGACCAGCTGAGGCTGATTGGATGTCATCAGTTCTGCAAAGTATTTGTCTTTTTGTGGCAGCTGTAAGAAGAAGATGCCTAAACTGCACGTCACATCACGGGGCAGCATCGAGACTGAAGGTAAAGGCATGCTGCAGGTAAGAACTGCCCCCCCCCCCCCCCCCCCCCCCCCCCACACACACACACACACACAGCTTGTCTGTAGTCCAGAATCCAGTTTAAACTTCCTTCTTGTGCGTGCAGGTGGATTTCGCTTCCAGCTGGCTAGGTGGAGGTGTTCTGGGCTCTGGTCTGGTGCAGGAAGAGATCCTGTTCCTCCTGAATCCAGAGCTGATTGTTTCCCGGCTCTTCACTGAGAAACTCGACGACAACGAGTGTCTGATCATTACAGGTACGGCAGAGTCGATCGATGGATTAGTTATTGTTCATCAACAGACAGACTGTTGGTCGGCTTGAGCTTTGGGGAATTAGACATTTTTCACTATTTTCCAACATTTTAGAGACTAAAAAATACCAACAGGTTTCTGTGTGTGAATGAGTACTCATAACACTATGAATGTTGTCTGGTAAGATTCTGTCAAATCCCATGAAAAGACCAAAACCAGCAGTGAATCTATCTACGAACAAGTATTGTGTGTTTATCACAGCCTGATATATCTGCTTCTTCTTCTTCTTATTATTATTATTATTAAAACTCATCAGTGAGCCTCACTGTTGTTTCCTTCATCACCATGAACACACACACTGTAGTTTATCTTGACTCAGTCACACACACACACACACACACACACACACACACACACCGTCCTGCTGCCACAAACACTCACTAGAGCGCCACATGTGGATTCATCCGCCGCTGGAAATAGTCCCCAACAAATGCACTATTTCCTCCTGTTAGTTTGATAAAAACTCCAGCGAGCAGCTGTTTGAGGGAATGACTGAGCCTTTTTAAACATGAAACTATATAGAAACTATATATAAACAGGACTGAGAGACGGACTGACAGGCTGTCGGTGTTCGTCTTTTCATGGGTTTCATTATTAATATTATTAAAACACAGGACGACAGCAGCCACATGATGTTTTAATTGTGTGCCAGGCTCTCAGCAGTTCAGCTGTTGCTCTGGATTTGGTGACACCTTTGAGTGGGCGGGCCCTCATGAAGACACCCTGGACAGGTATGAGCAGCCTCTTTGTGTACCTTAAACTTGAATGCGTTTGGTTTTCTCACACGCTTGAGTCGATGTTTGTAGAGATAAGTGGAATCGGCTGCAGAGGCAGGTCTTAGCCATCGACGCCGTGAACTTCAAGAACAGACGGGACCAGTACAATATGAGGAAGGTCACACGGGAACTCGACAAGGTGAGGTCTTCCTTTGTGTGTGTTTTTAATTTTTTGACCCAATCAAATATATATATAATATATAGAAAAATGCACCATCACAACAACATTTTCTACATGAAACGAACATGTAATGAAATGAATCGACTGCCAGACCAAATAAAATTGTTAATAATATGTCAATAATATATCGTCTTGATCTTTGGTCTGTCTTTTTTCCCCACAGTACGTGTGAATCACACCAGGGTCTGTTAGTATTTGCTCTCTACAATATAAAACGGTATAAAAATGTTTTGGTTGGATCGATTCTGAAATAAGTTTCATAGCTGTGATTTTGACCTTTATTACTCTTTATTTATTCTTTATTGAACACTGTTCATCGATAGTAAAGTTTCTCTTTGCATGAGTACTTTAAAAGGACAGATAGTCAGTCCTGTCTCACTTCCTGTCTGTGGCTCTCAGCTCGCAGCCCATTGGTTCCTGCTGGAGACGTGAATCACAAATATATAGTTTCTTGTTTAAAAAGGTTCAGTCATTTCCTCCAACAGCTGCTCGCCAGAGTTGATTCTCTTTAATCTTTAATGATTCTACACAAAATAAAACTGTTAGTTGATAAATTCACTGTTGATTTGTTGACGGTAAGAAAAGTATCACCTGTCTGGTCTTTTCATACATACAGCATGTCTGTTGTTGTCATATGAGTTGTTATAGTATGTTTCATTTTTACATGATTTCATTGTGTCCTTGAAGGCATACTGTGGATTTAAGGGTCAAGGATCCAACGAGCCAGACATCGCCACGGGCAAGTGGGGCTGTGGAGCGTTCAATGGAGACCCAAAACTCAAAGGTACTTTTAGACTTTTACTGGCATCCGTCCGTCAGTCCACCGGTTTATCACCGGAGAACTGATGCTGCTCTTGTGTTCATGTCCAGCTGTGATCCAGCTGATGGCAGCAGCGAAGGCAAAGAGAGGACTGGCCTACTTCACCTTCAACGACGAAGCGCTGAAGCGAGGCCTGGAGCAGATGTACCACCTGCTGGTCACAGAGGAGATTACAGTTGGTGAGTTTTCAGGACAGGAAATAGTTCAAATGTTGCTTGTTTCTAGTTTTGGTCTGTTCACTTTTCTAATCGCTCCTTCACAGCGAAACTGTGGAAACTTCTGGAGGACTACTGTGACGCTCAGAACAGATCCAGTGCTTCACATGTGGATCTGTTTGAGTTCATCAGGAACGCCATCAGACGTTCCAAGAGTCAGCTGTGAGGACAGACTCACGTCCACGTCTGCCTTTGAATGTGCACTAAAATCTACTTGGAAATATTTTACAACCGAAATGAAGGCGTAGAAACTTAATCACCTATTTTCTCTTTAGTTTTGTGAAGATTATTGTTGCTTTTTAATTTGATATTTGAGTGTAGCGAGAGCCAGGAAATGAGAGAGGGGTATGACTACTTCTTCTGCAACGAAGATTTGGTTTGTGCTTTGAGAGTTTCACAAAACTTCCTGAGATTGAAAGGAGCTCCTAACAGTCCGAGTTCGGAGAAACTCCATCCTACCTTTTTTGTTTTTTTTCATAAAGCATGTTAGCGCTGAAAGTAGCTCCTCAGTCTGAGAAGTTGGAGGTCCCGTCAGTCAGCTGCTGCAGGTTGTGTCGATGTGTCAGAAACACAACGATAAATAACTTGTAAAGAGCGTCATTTGAGGCGAGTCAGGACTCAGGAGCGAGTTTCAGCACTGAAATGCTTTGTGAATCACTCTTCGGTCTGACTGTAAACTGACTGTAACTCAGCCCTGATACTTAATGATGGATAATGTTGTATTTACATCTTTACTGGAAACAGCACTTTCTTCTGCTGCCTTGGTTTTGTTTCATGTGCAGTTCTGACATCTAACCTGAGAGGCAAACCCCAGGGCAAAAGCTGCTGCTGCTGCTGCTCAGGAGGCTTCCTGCTGTAATAATCAAAGTCAACTGAAGATGAAGGTCAGAGGACGCCCAAACTGTAGTTTCATGTAAATACATATCAGCTGAGATGCTTCCTGTACGAGTTACTCAACAGTGTTGATTTATACTGATTGACAGCCTGCTGCGTTGATTCTGAAGTCATTTTGTCAGACGTGACTGTACAAGTTTTAGAAAATAAAACCTCCAACAGCTCTGTTCCACAGGGACTATCATCTGTGTTTATTGAAAACTATAAAACATACAACAACATATGAAAAATAAATACATCCCTCAAATATGACGAGCTGAGGAATCTCTTGAATGTCTTTTACACGAGTGTCTCTGCCATTGCTGGCACAATTTATTAAAATCAAACAGTGTGATTTCAAGTAATCTGTTACATTTGGCACAAACAGACGTTTACAGTGATGTGGCCGGACGGTGAGAGAAAATAAATACGAGTTACAAAGTCAGCTGAAGAAGAGGAGGTGTGGTGAGTGTAGGTGATGTGGAGTCTCCTCTGTTACCATGGAGATAAAAAACCTTTAAAGTCACTGAACTCAGACAAAAGTGCAGAAATAAACGGAGCCCCTTTGTTTCTTTACAAGAAAACTCTTCAACTGAGAAAGATTTTACACAAAAGGCAGACAATGTTTTTTAAAAAAGTTTTACTTTTGTCACTCAAATACATTTTAAAGGCGCTTAAAAGCTGCCCCGCTATTCTTAATTTCAACCATTCAGCTAATTTCAGATTGTTCACATTTTGCTTCTTTTTTTCCCGTAATGCGTCACAGGGTTGCCAGGTCTCATGAGCCCGTGACACCGTCCGATCCAGTTTAAAGGAACACGTCGACGTTTTGGGAAATGCACTTATTCACTTTCGAGCTCAGGTGAGATCGATAACTCATGTTTGTACGCTGGATAAAAAGCTACAGCTAGCAGCCAGTTAGCTTATCATTAAGACTAAAAACGGGGGGGGGGAAACAGCTAGCCTGGTTTTGTCCAAAGCTGTGAAAAATCCGCCCACCAGCACCTTTAAAGCTCACAAAAGTCACTGCACCCGGCTAAGACATAGTCCGGCACATAACCCCCCTTAAAATCCATAATTATCGTTTTTACACTTCGAGACTCAACACATGAATTCATGAGCTTTGTAGGTGAGCAGATCGTGTTTCCTCTGGACAGGGTCAGGCCAGCTCTTTCCCTCTGTCTCCAGCCTTTATGCTAAGCTAAGCTAACAGACTGACCTGATTCTCGGCAAGAACACAAATAAGTTTATTTCCCAAAATGTCGTACTGTTCCTTTAAATATGTGCATCATTGTTTTCAACATTTCCTCCAGTAGTCCGACTAAAACCCTTCAGGATCAGTAAATGCACTGGAGCGTGCTCAGCAGGTGATTGCATACAATACTTCAGAAGGACTCTGGATGTGGAGAGCAGGCTGACATCATTTTATAATTAACAAAATGAAAGCAAATGAAACGTGTAATCTAAAACTCTCACAAATTCATTTTGTATAAATTCATACATTCAATGCAGGTTTACTTCCATGTTGTTTCTGTGTTGGTGTCCATCACCGTGAACACGAGGTCTTCATGGTAACAGTGTTAAAAGTCAGTACGTCATTGTGCGCCTGATAACAGGTCTGATATGTAGATATATTGAGGAAGAACACATCAATGCAAAGTGTTTACAGGCAGGTCAGATGTGTGAGGGTGGAGGGAGCTGACAACCAGGTGTTACAGCGGTCCTGAGAATGCTTCCAGATCGAATGCTGAGTCCAGTAAACGCTGCAGCTCCGTCAGGTGAGTTTGCTTGTTCCCAGTCGCTGGAGCTGCTGCAGACCCACGGCCAGCGTACCTGCAAACACACACAAATGAGCATACATACACTAACAGCAGAGATGCTCACTGAAGTCAACGAAGTAGAACTCACCAGACGGGGCGGGTACGGTTGATGGTGGTACGGATGCGGGGCTTGACGTAGTCGTAGTAGCCCTGGTTCTTGTGCTCTTCTTGACACCAAACCAGATCAGCATTCGGATAACGATCAGTCTCTGCTTTCACCAGATCGAACGGGAACGGGGAGAGCTGAGAAGAGACAGACAGGTCGGATGTCAGGAGTAGTTGGATTTGGGTCATAATTAGGATCCAAGATCTGGCACTACAGCTCTATAAAAAGGGGCCCTATGGGATGTAAACAGGAAGTACAATGTTGCCATGGAGCCAGTCAGTTAGTGTTAGCTGTTGCAGCCTGTATTTGTTTACATTTAGGCAAATTGGCACAGTTAAAAGTACGCCGAATCAGCTGTTAGCAGCTCCTGTTTACAGAGTACACATGGACGTACAGACAAGTGTCACTGATCACTGTGATACTGCAGAAAACTTCAAAACGTGATGATTCTCAGGCAAGTTCTGCAGTTTGAAAAGCTTTTATCTACAGGACATATCATGAGAATCTGACCTGACAGTGGCCTTGACAGAAAGGTTGAGAGGTCCCCAAAATCTTTAGGAATCACACCTACAGTGTGTTTTCAGTGCTAATCAAGTCATCTGAGATATCCTGTTCTGTGTGACCAACCAGACACCACCTCCAAAACACTTCTTTTTGTGGCAAAACTGCCGCTCTGTGCGTGCACATGCACACTTTCCTACACTAGTTATTTTTTACCGTCTTGTCTGCAGCACCGACACTCGGTCAGTACCTGTTCTATGCGGACTACAGCCACAGCGTCGTCCATGCCTCTGTTCTTGCGTTCACGGGTCAGTTCATAGTAGATCTTGCCGGTGCAGAAGACGACTCTCTTCACCTTCTCTGGGCTGGCAGCTGCAGGCCCGTCGTCGGGGATTATACGCTTGAAGTGGGTGACTGCAGGACAACAAACACACAAACTCTCAAGAGACTACCCGTGTATTCAAGACGAGAAGAGGTTTACATCTCGTCAGTGCTCACCTGGCAGCATGTCATCAAAGCTGGACTTGGCCTCTGGGTGGCGCAACAGCGACTTGGGAGTAAATACTATCAGCTGGAGTTAAAGAGACAGAGAGAGGGCGCACGTTCAGTGACATGCAGCACATTATCTCGTGGCGTGTTTTGTCTCGTGGTGCGTCACCTACAGGCTTCCTGAAGGGCTGCAGGATCTGTCTGCGGAGAACGTGGAAGTAGTTTGCAGGATTAGAGCAGTTGACGACGATCCAGTTACAGTCGTACAGCTGACGCATCGCGAAGTCCTCCGACAGTTTCTGACAAAAAAAGAGTGGGGAGGAAGATCGGAGGCACGTAAGATATTCAGTCTCTCCTGTTATTATTCTTTGTCTTATCTGGGGGACGATCATGCTGAACATTTTGGAACTACAGTGTCTGTAACGCTTTGGAAGCAGCTGAATCTGATGAGTCACGTTGACATTTTTGTGAGTCATAAGGAGCCGTGTGACATTTGTAGCAAACTGTCAATATTAAAACAGGAAGAAAAGCAATATTATTATATTATAATATAATGTTATCTGCTCTATCGTGCATTTGTTTCTGACACAAACTCACAGGGAAAACATCAGGGTCATCGTTGCACATCTGTAGAAACCTTTCAGGGCGGGCGGACGAGTGCTCTGGACCCTGAGAGAAGGAGGAACAATTTAACGGAGGTCTGTAAGCTGATTACAAGGTGACGTGACATCATGCAGAGATGTACGCTGCAGATCGAGTGTCTTAGTTCCTACCATCCCCTCCATGCCGTGAGGAAGCAGCAGCACGATGCCGTTCTGTCGGACCCACTTGGCCTGACCCGAGCTGATGAACTGGTCTATGATGCACTGAGCCGTGTTATGAAAGTCTCCGAACTGGGCCTCCCACAGGACCAGCGCGTTGGGACTGGCCATGGCAAAGCCTAATTCAAAACCTGCACACAGACCAGAGCAGGTTCAGTGATGAGGACAAACAGTATCAACGCACTAAAAGTAGAAAGGGAGCAGGTTGTTGGGGGTGCTCTACATTCAGAGTTCAAACTGCACTTGGGAAGAAATTATGAATCACAAGGGCGGGAAGGATTACTTATAATCTGTAAAGCTTTACTATTTATATTTCATTCATATTTCTCATCTGGTTGCATCTGAGGCTTCCCCACATCTATAGTAGCTTTACTATCCTCTGCTATTTCAGTTTGCTCCTAACACGCAGACTTCTTCATACAATATAAAATACTTTCCACCGTGTCCAGAGTTAAGTTGAAGTGACTACAGCGTCGTGCTACTCACCCAGTACTCCATATTCAGACAGAGAGCTGTTGCAGACAGTGTAAGGAGCCTGGTCAGGGGAGATGTAGTTCATTGGGATGCAGATCCTCTTATCGACGTTCTGGTCGTGAAGAACATGGTGTCGATGGCTGTGAAGCAAATCAGAGGAAAGAAAATATTAAAAGCTGTGTGAGAATCGAGATGGAAGAGATGGTATTCTGTACATCTGAATTTCCTTCTGTTTTGAAACATAAATACTGACTTAAAAACAGGTAGAGTTCATTACACAGGGAGTTAGGGGCCATCGCCCTTTAGTTTAAAAACAAGAAGGTTTTAAAAGGTCTTTCTGTAGCAGACGGGTGTGAACCATCAGTGAACAAACAGTAGATAGTTGACAGCCACACTTTCTTCATTTGTTTTTACGTAAAGTCATAAAGATCTTCAGGATGAAGACGTCACTTTTACACAAAAGTCCTAAACCCAAGTATCTGACACCAGACGTCTGTGAATACAGAACCAAAACATGGGCGCACGGTCAACCAGTGAACCTCCCTCTTTGTGTTGGTATTACCTGAACGTGCCCCTCTCCACATCCTGCCCACTGAGGCGTACGTGGATCCCGTCTTTGAGCAGAGAGCCGAAGGCCATATATTCCCCGAGAGCCCAGTCACACACTCGCTGATTCACCATGTTTGCACGGCCCTTCAGGATACGACTTAAACCTGAAACACAGATTTGAAAGAGACTGACGGCTCGTTCGGAGGACGTTCGCGGGAACAGGAGGAGAGAGGACGGTACCTCCGTGAATAGTGAAGTCCTCCACTGGGACGGAGGCAGCAATGTTTCCAATATGGCCGAGCTCTTCTTCACTGATGCCAGTGGACGGGCAGCTCATCGTTCTGGGCTGTCCCTCCAGTGTGAAGAAATCTACAGACACGTTCACACTTCAGTACACGCAAGAAACACTCAGACCACGTACTGCGACGAGCGTGTACGACGCTTAAAGCTCCTACCAGGCCACGGGGAGTCTAGCCAGTGTTTGATGTGAAGGATCTTCTCGTCTTTGGAGCGAGTGAAAGCTTCCTCACAGATTTTGTCGTAACTAGCTACTTCCTCCTGAAAGAGATGGACGCGAGTTTAGCATCTAAATAATTAACAAGAGTTTACAGCCACGCTAGCAGCTGTGAGGCTGCACACAGGGTTTATTGAGAATGGTCTCGAGGTAAATGCGACACAGAGGCTTTGTTTGTGGTGCTAATATACAGAATTTCACTGTTTAAGATTAAAAAAAAGTGTGTGACATAGTGATTCCAAACCAAAGGGCTTGAATTTTACAAATGCTTTAACATATTACCTGCATGTCTGATAAGCAGCATCTTTACCTCGTACTCTTGTGTCGTGACGACTCCCTCTGCGATGACTTTTTCAGCAAACTTCTTCAGGACTCCTTTCTGCTTCTTGACCTGCTTGTACATCAGCGGCTGGGTGAACATGGGCTCGTCCATCTCATTGTGGCCGTTACGCCTGTAACACACCTGAACGTGAAGAGGCACAAGTTCATGCAAGCTTTTCTTTTGTCGACACAATCATGTTATTATATAAATTACCACAAATTCAAGACTGGAAGTGAGAGCGTAGAGGCGTCAGTATACTCTCAATCCGACTATATTGAATATATGAATGTCAGTAGATGATTAAAATGTCTTGATACTCTATGACTTCATTTTTTCCTCCCTGGGATCCACCTTAAAAATCCCCAAATGATCGTTTCAGCAGAGGAAACTCTGCACAATTAAGCGAATATTAATCTCGATCACGATTTTGGCTTTCCCCACAATTAAATGTCAAATGAAGCGCTTCCTAAACTAACAGCCAGCTACCAGCGAGCGATGGAGATGTTTTGGTTTCACTTTTGTAGTAGTAAAAAGTACAGGCTAGTGTCCGAAGTATTTAGGCTTTCGGGCAAGCGATGTTAAGAACAAATCACATGCAAAGAGTGCAAATCGCACAAACTGCAGCACGATGAACGCATGAAGGCCAAAAAGAATGAACAGACACCCATAACAGCGACGCTGTGCAGCGCGTCACCGTAAAACGCTTTGGTAGAGATTTATTAAGAGTTTGCTTCCAGGAGATGCACTGTGAATAAGGAGCAGTCTTATTTTGATGCAAAGATTCAAACATTAGCAGGAATGTGGCACAACGTGGAAGTGAAAGCAGTGCTCTGTTTATTTAAATGTGAAAAAAAATATTTTGTCCCTAAAATCAGTGAATAATCGTGATCTCAACGTTGATCAAAATAATCGTGATTACCATTTTGGCCACAATCGTGCAGCCCCCAGTGTAATGTTAGAAGGACACCTCCTGCACACTCACCAGGTCCACGACCACATCTTTATGGAAAGTGTTCCTCCACTCGGCTGCCACCTTACACACATACATCACAGCCTCCGGGTCGTCTGCGTTGACGTGAAAGATGGGAGCGTTGACGACTCGCGCCACGTCTGTCGGATAAGGAGAGGAACGGGCCATCCTGGGATCCGTGGTGAAACCGATCTGTGTGGACGAGAGTATTGATTATTAAATCAACAGCTCATAGATCATACTGTACCAGTGAAGCTCAAACTCAGACCAGCGGGGTTCACACGCAGCATTGTGGGGACTCTCAGGATCCATAGTCGACTCTCTTTCAGCGTCATTTCATGTTCAATGTGTTTTCAATAAAATCAGAAATAAAGTAATGAAGGGTGGAATACGGATCTCTGGAAAGTAAACTCTTTGGACTCAAACCATTTCATAATCACAGAATATGTGTAGTAGAAATGGCACCATGTCACTCGACTATTGGACGCTGTAATAGAAAAATATTATCATAAGAAACCAGCTTTTCAGATATCAGCTGCAGTGTTGATTAGTACATGTACATATTCTTCGTCTGACTGGATCTAAACTAAATAAATAATTGTCCGCAACAAAAATCACAACACATGATATTGAAATCAAATTGAATAAAAAGCAACGTTTAATATTTACTAATAAACAAACAGCTGGGTGGTGGAGCAGCGCGGACCTGGTTGTTGACCACCACATGTATGGTGCCGTGTGTGGTGTAGGACGGCAGGTCGGACAGGTGGAACGTCTCGTACACGATACCCTGGCCTGCGAATGCAGCGTCACCGTGAAGCAGAATAGACATCACCTGTGGAATCATTCATCACGTTACAAACGGGTTACGGACACGAGCAAACATAACACAAATATAAACTTAAAAACCTGGATCAGCGTACCCTCTTGCCCTCCGTGTCTCCACAGTAGAACTGCTCAGCTTTGGTCTTCCCCTGCACCACCGGGTCCACTGCTTCCAGGTGGGACGGGTTCGCCACGAGAGACATGGTGATGTACCGGTCGCTGACCCGGTTCACCCTCTTATGACACATCCCCAAGTGATACTTCACATCACCAGAACCCTGAGAGCAGAAAGTCAGGAGTTCCAGCTAGCACGTTCAGACACGTTCAGTAAATCCATCGTTCAGGTCATTTATCAATTTTTCCAGCTTCTCAAATGTGACGTCTGAAATGTTTACGCTAAGCTAAGCTAATTGCCTGCTGGCTGTGCAGACGCGAGAGTGGTATCGATCTTCTCATCTCATTTTCAGAAAGAAAGCAAATAGGATGTTTCCCAAAATGTCGAGCGACGTTTAAAAAGACGCTGTCTCGGGCTCTGACAAACTGTGATGGTTTATTCCCCTATTTTCTGACATTTTATAGACTAAACAAATAATGGTTGAATCCGATAAGTAATCAACAGATTAACAGTGAAAATATTCAGTGCTTACAACCACTGATTACTACTGAAGCGACTTTAAACTTAAAGATGTTCAAACCTCATCTGCAGCCTCCAGTTTAGAGTCAAACTGGCAGAAGATCTGGTCCAGCTCCTTCCGGATCACATTAGCCAGCACGTTCAGCCTGCCCCTGAGGATGGAGACAGACGCATCAGGACGCATAGTTTCATGAGAAAATAAGAGTTTATTAGAGACACGTTTGCTCATTGACATTCATCAGGCCTCAAATTCATAATGTGAATAAATCTTTGTACTTAAACCACAGATCTCCAACACGTGACAAAATGACCACATGAATAAATGATAGAAACATCTGCATAAAAGTTATGTGGGCAATCACAACAGCCAATACAAGTCTCATATCCAAAAGGGGAACATCTTCACAACCTTCATGTTATTTTCCCTCCCACCCATCCTCCAGGTGTGCGTTAAGCCGGGCAGACACTGTTTGGATTAAACCAGATTTCATTTGCCTGAGCGATCAGTGACCTGGGTGTCTGCTCCACAGGCTGACTGCTAATGTAAGCCGTAGTGAGCTTGTTCTAATATTCCAGCCGTCGTATTTTACATGTTCGATGAATAAAAACGTGTTCCGGTCGAAGGTGATGATGTTTACCTGTGAGGCATCCCCATGATCACGCTCTCCACTCCGCTCTGACTGGACTCGTCGATGATGGTCTTGAGGGCCGGGATGAGCGATTCACAACCTTCCAGACCGAATCGTTTCTCTGAAGACCACTTCCTCTGGAGGAACTCCTCAAACCTGTGAACAGGTGGTGGTGCTGCTGCTTCACAATGTGGCTCAGAACATCCATAGCTCCCTCCAGACAACCTCGTCCCCTCCCTCCACTAATTTGCGCGCTTTCCCAGTTAATTACTGGGGTGTGTTGAGGAATGCGAGGAAACAGACAGACCTTGTGGATCGGATCATTCTGGCCAAAAGAGTCCTCTTCTCCTCCAGACTGAACTGCATGATTCCTGGTGTCTCAAACTTCTGTCTGATCCACTGGCACTGCTCCACGTCGTTGATGAACATAAACTCGACTCCTATATGCTGGCAGTAGGCCATCTGGAAGAGAGGGGGGAGGGTCGGAGTGCAGGTTTATAAAGCCCTACGTAACCTGGCATATCACTTTATCTGTGATTACTTTAAATGTTATGTTCCAACAAGAACGCTCAGCCTTCCTTTCAGATGTTCCTGATGTTCCTGCACCTTGATCTTAGAACAGCAAACTCAAAAGTAAAGACATCTTTTAATTTGGGCTTTTAATTTGGGGTAATCCCACCCTGTCAGCTCAGTTTGTTTTCTGCTCAACACTGTTTAAATCCTGTTTTGTGAAGCACTCTACCAATACTACTACTACTATGTGGGGTTTTTTTATACACCATTGACCCATTTAAAAGTATTTTACCTCAAGGCGGTGTATAATCTCTTTGAGCGGCAAAGTGCTCTCATTGCCACCGATGAAGGTGGTGGTGGGAAGCCGGAACACTTTGTCCAAGTCGGATTCGGAGAGCCCGTAAAGACCTGTAGGAAAGACATTGAAATGAGAAAAAAAAATAGCTGCCAAACAAGCACAGACATGCAAACCAGGTGGATGTGGGGGAAAGAGAGGGGGCAGAGGAAGACCACGAGGCTGACATGTAAGCGTTACAACAGAGGAGAGATAAAAGAAGGGCGAAGAAACCAGTGAATTCAACATTTCCTGGGATTTGTGATCCTGCTGCTTTATTTTCATCTTCACTACTTTAAGTCCCTGAGCAGCTGTCTAATCTGGAAGATAACATTATATTAGAACCGCTTTGAGTCTATCATCAGTGTATTTTACTGGTGGGCTTTACAGGAGCTACTGTGTGGCTGCAACTATCGATCAATCTGCAGAGTATTTTCTTGATTAATCGATTAATGGTTTAGTCAAAAAGTTGTCAAAAATTTCCCAGACACCAAAGTATCATAAATGACAAAGAGAAGCAACAAATCCTCTCGTTTTAGAGGCTGGAACCATTTCTACACCAATGATATACACATAGATATTGTGTGAACGCAGGATTTGAACTCTTGACCTGCGATAGTGTTATTAGTGTAATTTTAGACTCATTATTAGATTATTAAGAGAGCTGTTGAATGTTGTGAATCGTCCAACTTCCACAACGTTAGGGGACTTTAACATGACAGATTAAAATAAGAACTGATGAACAAGATTGAGGCCAAAATGATCTGACTTTACGTTCACAGTATGGGTCGAGCTCCAACACAGCTGGATCCTACATTTCCCATAATGCAACTTGAAACCATCTTTCATTGGACTCTCTCTGCCTGGCACATAACCATGTTTTTCAAACTCCACCTCCTCAGTTTGTAACGCAGGCTTCCTGTTTACAATGTGTGACCCTGATGACATCACTGTGACATCATCAGGGTCGTGACATCATACGGGCTGATTAGTGCTCCTCACTGTGAGTCCAACTCTCTCGTGGTAACTCCAGACTCAAAACTGAACTGATTACAATCTCAGAAAGGCTTTCTCTGTCGGGGCCCCGAGGCTCTCGACTAACCTGCCAAACAAGATCAGGCAAGTCCCGTGCCCCCCCTTTAAAACCTGCTGGAATTATTAACTTTCCTTTAAGCTCACAACGCAATTGCAATAATTAAGTATTCAGTAAATACAAATAACCATCATTATACCGGTACGATATTTGCTAATGCTTTATTTTAGAGGTCTGTGATTTCCTAATGATTCTCTTGGACGTTTCCTGGAAACATTTGGTGTTAATTATACAGAAAATAAACAGAGTTCTGCTGTTTTAGTTAGTTATGTTGAGATTTCCCTGAACAAACTGCTCCATTTAAACCAAAGTAAATATTTGTTTATTATTGGAAACTTTATTCTTCTTATAGGTTGAATTGTATGTTTGTCTGTGTGTTCAGCTGACCTGCTATGTACCGATTAAAAGACTCAATTGGATCTGCACAACATTACGTTGTCCTTTCCAAATTTGATACCCAAAGTTTCTATTCATGCTATTTTGAGATCCAGGTGACATTTGTCAACACAAAGCCAGAAGAAGAAGAATACAAGTAATGATTATTTTCATTACTGATTAACCTGCAGATAATCTTCTCGATTTTTTTATCAGGAAAAATACCCCAAAATGTTCAGTTTACTATCACATGAGACAAAGATAATATTAAGTCAGTTTTACTATAAAAAGTCTCTTAAGCGATGAATCGATTATTACAGTAGTAACCTTTTAATTTTCAGTCGCTTGACTCTAAATGAGGGTAAAAGTACGTTTAAGTGAGCTGGGAAACTACTGAAATACGAGGTTTTGTTTTTGGTTCAGAACAATTAGCACATTATTGAATAAAACTAAGTGAGGACTAAAAACTCAAAATGTCACGCAACTAAATCCACTGAAGGAGCAGCTCCAAATGTGTTGTGTTCCTGACTTTCTTTGGCTTTGTGAGTTTATGGTAACAAACATTGACGAGACTTTCCAGCAGATTTCCCCTCATCATAAACCACACAGCACGTTGGACAAGATGCAGCGAGAGGCAGCTGAAAGCCAGCAGGACCGGGCTGATGGCTTAGACCTGCTGGTCTGTATTCTGAGGAGGAGCAGCTGAGACATTCAAGGGCAGCTTGTGTTTATCTGAAGAACCTGATGTCCTGGTTGCACCAAACAGAGATAAGACAATATGGAACATAGGAGAGGGGGGGGGGTGGGCTGTATCTATGTCTGTGTTTGTACATCTCTGTCAGCAAATTAGTGCAGGGTGCTGTGCTGAGGACAGGGGGTTTCAATCCATTATGGCAGAGTCAGCTCTCTGCGTTGCATAAGGGATCTTTAGACTTTCCTCCCCCTCTGTGAAAAACACAGAACTTGTTTTCTTAGATGGTTCAAAGTAGAAGCAGAGTGATCCAACGCAGGAGTGTCTGCCAGCAATCTAATCACAGTAACATTTTAATGAAGCAGGCACAGATAAGCCTGAATAAGTCCTGTTTGACCCCACTGGCTGCTGAGCAAAGGTTAAGAGGAGCCAGCAAACACACACACCTCCTTTTCAAGCAGTACCACCTTTGTAGTTCAATATACTGTGTCAGCCTTGACATTTTCCCCGAGAAGAGATAGAGGAGCGCAGAGACCACCACAACGCTATACTTCTTAGTTAATAAGCTGATGATAAACCATGAGCCCCACAGGCCGGAGGCAGCCTGTTAGAGCTTTTAAAATGAACATGCAGTACACCACTGGACGAAGGCCGAGGGTTAGTGCCCGCTAAAACAGCAAAGAGCGGGGTCTTGAGGTCTGAGGCTGTCGTCCTACCTCGGGCAGTCAGATCACACAGACGTTCCTCATAATGAGAGAACTCTGGAGGCATGGAGAGACACAAACGCACACACTGGAGGTTAAGTATCGCACAGAGCTTCTCAGTTATTCTTTTAGGCTGATTTGGACCCCGACACTGACCCATTGTTCGTCCTCTGTGAACCTCAGCGCCACCAGGACAAAGTGAAACTGAACAATACCACTATTAACTGTGGAAACATCCTATTACAGCTCATAACAATCACCTGCTTTTGCACTCAGAGGCCCAACCTTTTCATTAGGCACAATGACAGTTTGCTGCAGGCATGCATAACACACCACAGCAAACACACACACACACACACACGCTTTCACACTATCGTGTCAAAACTGACAAGTCAGTGTTTGGTTAACACAGTAATGGAACTGAGTGAACGGGAAACAGTCAGACTGAAGTTAGTCAATGAACAGCATGTTAATCATCCTCATGTGAAAGATTCACATTGCCAGCTGACAGGTACAGAGAGTGGTTAACAACCACAAAGCATGTTGTCTTATCTTGTTTCCTCAGGAACTATAACCTGCTTTACAGTCTGCGCTGATAAGAACAACTGGATACACATCTGCAAGGCCAAACGTTACTTATTAGGACACGAATAAAGACATTAATAAATCATAAATACGTAAGTCATAAATAAAACGAGCACCGCTTTCTAATAAGTTTACTTTACAAAGACTTTATATGTTCTACCTTATGAATGCTTTGTTAATAATTAGATTTAAGTAATAAGAATCAATACAAATAACTTTCAGGTATTAATGACTTACTATTTCTAATGAGCTATACAATCTGCTGTTGTTAATGATGTTAATGTTCCCATTTCAGGGGTCTTTGTGTATGGCTGTATTTTATAGAAAAAATACATATATATATATATAACAAAAATAAATATCAGACTACTTATTGGTAAATGCTCAATATTAAAGGACATCTTTGAAACTGTCAGTGTGATACAGAAGCTCTGGCTTTGTCTTGTTACAAAGTGGGACCACATAAATAACTAAAACTATTTATACTATTTCTAAATGTGCAATTATTTATTTAGGAGCATTTTACTAATTTATACATTTATTTTGCACACAATGAGTCCTTAGAGATTTTAAGCCACGATGCCCAGAGGGTCCAGCTGAGCCACATGGGGACCAAAGACCTACAGTACTGTATATTACCTCCATGCGAGGCGGAGTAAGGAAGTAAACAAAAGAGGTGGGAGGCCCTTGGTGGAGGGGAGAACACTCAAGATAAGTATGTGGGGATTGATGGGTGTGTCACATGGACAAAGAAAATAAAAGAAGGGTTAAAAACAAGAAAGAAGAAGAAAAGGACATCCAATGAAAGGTGGGGGATGGGACAGAGCAAAGAAAAGGTGAAACAAACAAAGAGATCAAGAGTTTACGGACAAAAACAAAATGTCAGGAAGAAGGAAAGAAGTAAACATGTAATGGTTTGTATTTCTCACCAACGTTCTGGAAACCGACGGTACACGGGGCATCGTCAAAGTCCACACAGCTGATGTCCAGAGGGTCCAACTTCGCTATGTGATGCCCTCGTACCTGAGCACACGACAACACAACAGGGCAGTCTTTGTCAACACATTAGACAGATTAGTGTCTGTCTGTCATTTGTAAACTGCTGACCACTTCCTGTAAGATTTCCTAACATGTCAACACACGCTAGCAAGAAGCCTCAACTCAGACATCAGGTCAAAGGTCGCAAAAGGGACCTAGTGTTGGACAAAGAAGGGCTTGTCCATGTAAAGGCCATTAGCTATAGCTGGTTAATTATAAATGACACATTAATGCATCAGTAACAATACAACATCATGATATATAGAATAATATAACATTATGAATGAGGAGATTCTGCGAAATGACTACTTCTACTTTTGGTGCTTTGCTAACATTCCCTCATTCCCACAGAAAATAAAAATAACAATATCAACCTTTTCTTTCTTTCTTCTGATCTTATAAAACCCAAACATACCCAAAAGTATTTCATTGGTAACCATTCACTATGCCACAAACTGGAAATACTCCCATGTTTAATGTTACTGTATATGAAAACAATTACAGAAATGTACCGTATGTTATCCTAACATACTGACGTTACTTATGTTTGGGGTCAAATAGACTCCAGAGAGGTCAATTATGAACAAACTCTTACAAAACTCCAATAACAGAAACCCCAGTAGATTTATTTGGGAGGAATAGCGTCAACATTATAATAATAATACGACAACAAGCATCTTCTGTGTGACATGATCAGCTCAGGTGTGTTTGCAGTTTACCTGGTATGCTCGTATGAGTGATTGTACTGCTAGATGATCCTCCACCAGCTTCTCCACATTGGGCTGAGCCCCCACCAGTGCCTGGACACTGGCCAGTCCCTGAGGAGACCCACCGAGGGGTGGAGGGCTCTGGTAGGCCGCACCAGGCGGAGCTCCGGCATTAGCGTTACGGAAAAATATATCCCAGGACTGCAGGAAGCGAGTGAAGGGAGACAAATTACTCAACACGTTTCAACAAATATCATTAATTAATATACTGTATAAATTAAGCATATAAAGGTCACGTCGGGCCACATGTTCACTCACTTAAATGTGGACAACAGGCATGTACGCACAAGCACAGCAACATTAACAAGAGCCGCTCTGCGAGGCTGTACTTATGTACAGTGGTACTTTGAGCTAAATGCTACTATTAGCATTGCTAACAACGCTAACATGCATTTGTTTAGCACGTATAATGTTTACAGGTTTGACCTGACGATGGCCCTGCAATAAAAGCTGGGGATCATCAAAGTGATCTTAATCTTATCTAATAACTTCAAAGTTTTTACATTCATTCTCTGGCGACCCTGAACATCTGTGGCTCAGGGGATCTCCACAGTCATCTCGTGGATGTGAAGCTATTTTACTGAATACATGAAACCTTTGACCTGCTGGTAGCGCTAAAGGAAAAAAAAATGTCTGAACCAAATTTCCCGAGAATGCATCAAGTAGCTGTTGAGATATTTCCGACAGACACGTTCGGCCATGTTTGACTTTGCGTCTACGTTTCTAACCAGGGAGGAGAGTAATTGGCTTATTGCTGTGAGAAGCTTTTAAGATCACACATAAAGAAAGCTTCTTCACATCCGCCTCTGTAGTGGGATATCAGCTTACAGCGAGCAAAATGTGACATAACGTTTTCACCACGACACTGTTACACTTCAGGACATTAACACTTGGCAGCATATTGATAAAGCTCATTAAAAGAGTGTGTGCTATTACAAAATACCCATACAGACTTGATTAAACCCTTAGAAAAGATAAACAGCCTTTAAACTGGCATTGTGTTCAGTCTATAACAACATCCCAGCCTTCCATCTTTCACACACAACGTTTGTTTGAACATGTTTATGACGGCTCTACAGTGTGAAAGCCTGTGTCTGAGGGTTTGGGGTTAATCCACTTAATGATGTTAATCTGTTTATTGATTGTAAATCTATTGTCTTAATCTGATCTTAATCTGGGGTTGTTCCACTTGGCCCACCAAAAGCAAAGTTTAAAGTTCACGATAAGGTCGGCAACCTGGCCTCTCAAGTAATTTGGTGGATTTGCTTGTAAATGCTGGTCTTAATCCTGACGCTGAAAAGAGCGATTCAGTGTTGTTTTGACCGTCTGAAGAAAAGATAAGAATGAGGTCATTTCTGACTTGGAGGAAGTTATTCCTGGAACGGAGTCAGTAATGTAAGTCATCTTCAGGCTAATTATGGGTGGAAACCTGATTTGTTCCCTTTACAGCACTTTAAGTCATATTATTACAGTATCGCTGGGTTTGAGCCATCATAGGCAGCGCTATGATAGCAGCTATGGTAACAGTAGCAGCATTTCTATATTTGTTCATCTTATTGTCAAATTCCTTTTTATATTTATGTCTCTTGACTTGCGGTACTTGCTTTGTCTTTCTTTATATTTTCTACAAATGTTGTTTCTGTGATTTTGGTGAACTGACCCTTTAACATTGCGTTTAGACCTTTTCTTGGTCAGTCATGACATGCAGTAGTCAGTTTGGCCACTTAGATGCTAATGAAGTTGCACATGTCAATTTTGTTGACATACTACTTTGTAATATTCATGTTTTTGTATTGACACTACGACACATTTTAAACATTTCTTTTCCAGCAGAGAAGCTTGAACATCTTTAAAACTGGTGCAGCCGTATTTTTGATGAAACCACTCACAGTGTTTGTTATTCCCTCTGCAGCTATCTGTCATTCACTTTTTGACCTACTACTACACTGTGGTGCTCTTCTATTCAAACATTCATAAGCAAACACACGCAGTCTTTTTGTACCTTTAACCTACTAAATTTCGGACAGGTATCTGTTACCACTGAGAACTCATTCTTATCTTTTCAGGCCCCCCAGGAAGCAGGTGAGGGGGCACTCAGAGTAAAGGGACACAGTCAGTGCTAAATATTTGGGACTTGACATCACATTAATTGTGTATTGTGGAACCTGTTCTGCATATGTGTACCATGCATATATAAAGCAGACATCAAACACACCCAAAGATGTAGAGTACCTTGTGCACATTCCTGGGATTCTCCAGCCACGCATAGTACATCTCCTCCACATAGTTAGAGCTGGTGCCATTAAGAAAGGGCTCAGCAGCCGCAGATGTGTTCAGGCACCTCACGGGGTGAAACGTCCTCAAGCCCCCTTCGGCCGCCGACAGCCTGGGCTGTGATAGGCTCCGGGCTGTCTGCGCAGCCGTTAAAGGCCGAAGCCTTGCAAATGTAGTCCTTAAGCGATGCATGGCTGCAGATCAGCAGCCAGAGCTCCTCTCCCCCCTCCCTTACAGGAAGAAGAACGTAGCAATGCTGTTCCGGACAAGCAGAGCCTCCAGACTCCTCAGCAGCTGCCCTTCTCGCTCCTCCTGGCTGAACCGGTGGAGCTGGCTTCCCCACAGCTCCCGCTCCTCTTCTGCTGGCAGCTCACCGAATCCTGTTGGGTGCAAATGTCCATCAGAAACGACTCCATCACTGCAACAAATCTCAAAGGATAAGGCTATATTTTTGTTCTTGTTGAAGTCAACAATGTGTTAGTCCATCCCTCAATACTTTCTGACTTCCCCACCTTGTCTGTGGCACTCCAACCAATTGGCTCCTAATGAAGATGTAAATATCACGAACAGGTCACGAATATTTACTTTCATTTTTAAAAAAAGGCTCAGTAATTTCCAAAAGCAGTTGGGCATTGTAGTGTTAGGAACGCTATGAAATAGTGCTTTTTTGGGGGACTATTTTCAGTGGAGGATTAATCCGCATTTGGTGCTATAGTGAGTATTTGGGGCAGCAGGACAGTGTGCGAGGGATTGAGTCAAAATAAACCACAATACGTGTGCAGCTGATGTGTTGTCAATAGTTTTTGGACAACAACGGAGCTCCACGGCACACAGGAATACGCCAGTTTAGGTTACACAGACTATAATTGTTAATAGGATCAATTTATTGCTGGTTTTGGTCTTTTTGTGGGATTTGTTGAGAAAGAAAAATATAGAATATCACTCGCCTTATTCTTTATATTAGTACTCAGTATGTCCAGATCAGATGATAGACCGCCACTGGGGAGCTCATAACCATAAAATCTGGGTAAAGTACACCCCCAAACCCCCCCCCCCCCCCCCCCCCCAAACACACACACAGAGTTGTTTCCATCACTTCGGGGGACATTTGACTTGCATCCACTCCCTGGAGACGAACCTTAACCATAACCACCACATGACCTAACCCCGACCAAAACTTAGACCACGTCTTCACCGTAAAGTTGAATGATCTGCGTGTTTTTGCCTGAACAGATGAATGTCCCCACAACAACAGTAATACACGTTCACACACACACACACACACACAAACACCAACCGTATCTGCGCTCGAGCCTGTTTTTAAAAGCTGTATGGTCACGTGCAGCCCTCTCGCACAGCACCGAGTCCGTTAAAGTGACGTTTCTCTTCGCGGTTCACCTCTTAGCTAAAACTTTGACTGACGCGGTTCGTTACTTCTCGGTACGCAGGACTTGTTGACGCTCGCGTGGCTTCCTCCACAGCCTCTCGTGCAGTACATGAGCAGCTAACTGTGTCCGTCCTGAGCGCGAGCAGGACGCGGTGTGTGTATGTGTGTGTGTGTGTGTGTGTGTGTGTGAGTGTGTGTGTGTGTGATTACAACTGACTGCAGCGGGAGAGCGGGAGTCGCGCGCTCGGGCACTGTCTAATCACTCTGGTGCTGATCTGCGTCACGCCGGCGCTGACGTCACCACAAACAACGGTTCGGTTGCATCAGAAAACACTGAAAGTACGAAAAACTGCGTGAAACCGTTTATTAAAAACATTAATGTTAAAGGTTTATTACTTTATTTTAACCCCCCCCCTCTATTTAGCATTTCTAATAAGTATATAATCAATTAATTTACGGTTTATAATGCATTATAATGCAGTTGTAAGCAGAGATAAGTTCATTTTAAAGTTTTTGTCAGCAACTATAACTGGTGTATAGTTATGATTGACAATATAACAGTTGTAAATATACTAAATATATTAAACATGATGTGGTACAAATAATAATGTTAGAAATAATAGTAACTTTATTGATGTCACACCTTTCATACACAAAATGCAATCAAAATATGAAATAAAAAATTAAACAAAACTGAGGAGGGAAGTACAATAATAAACAATTTAAAACAGCGTATTGATTATTTATTATACTGTACATGTACTAATTATATCTATTATGTTTATAATGAAGTATTTATTAAACTCTACCTGCTGATGAGGACCACGAGAAGTTCCAGGACAAATGTTGTATTGCATCACTGTTACACACAGGTAAAGGTGCTTAGATTGTTGAAATTGTTGACAAAAACATGAATAAAAACTTTGAAAGGCGAAAAAAAAAGGATATATATACACTGTATATATATATATATATATATATTCCGTCAGTAGTGGGTTAAAAAGTAAAAAGTGAAGATGAAAGCTGTGTAGTATTTTCCTCTGAAATGTGACTTAGGAGTCTCATAAGTTAGAATACGGAAGAAACTAAACTAAAGTACTACAAGTTCGTATTATCTCTAAATAACTCTGGAGGTCTTGAGTGCATTTTATTGAGATGAATTTGTTCCCAGAGAGGCTACTGTATCTCCACATCCTGCTGGCCCTCACTTTTATGTTAATGTGATCAGTGTTTCGGCAACACAACTGTACTGGCGATGCTAATGAACTCATTGTGATACTGAGGACGGACAGACCGAGAGACAGGAGACGCATTAGCACACACCCCGGGTGCCCACTCATATTCATAGTGACCTCTTTGACTGCTCGAGCCTGCGAGTTTCCATCTCTGAGCAGCAGCGATGGAGGCAGGACTCTGTCCTTCACTTAAGCTAAAGAAGCAAAATCACATTGTAAGAAATACTCTTACAGGTTTTCAAGTAAAAGTCCTGAATTCAGAATAAGTTACTTTATATAGTTAGCTAATTTTAACTACTCATACAGTTAGCTTAGTCTATAACAAATTATTATATTTGACCAAACAATTGTACTTAAGTATAGTACTTGTGTGAATGTACTCTTTCCAATACTTCATTTGAATTGTTTCTAAATGTAGATACAGTTCAGAGCAAAGTAATATCTTATGACAAAGTAAATAGAAATGTGTCCAATCAGCAGGTACATTTATATGTCCTGGTTCAGTGCCAGATGTACTTTCATTGCACAACCTCGAACACAGCAATAAATGTCAACCTTTGTCCCGACACTGGTTATGTAAAGAGCAAGTTAATGAACTTCCCATCCTGACAATGTTAACATCGCTATCAAACGATTCCTGTCCAGTGGTGGGAGAGCAACTCAGATCCATTACTCCAGTAAAAGTACCAATACAACAATATAAAATACTCCAATACTTCCAAATTTTTACTTAAGTAAAAGTACATAAGTATAATCAGCAAAACTGTACTTAAAGTATGAAAAGCACTGGTTCTGCAGTAAAATGTCGCCTGTGACTGACGTCTGATTCAATCTGACATTTTAAATACTTTAATTATTAATACTGATACATCAATATTAGAGCAGCATGTTACTGTTGTAGCTAATTTGAACTACTTTATATACCATTAGCTAGTTTAACTACTTTATATACAGTTAGCTAGTTTAACTACTTTATATACAGTTAGCTAGTTTAAATATACAGTTAGCTAGTTTATCTACTTTATATGCTATTAGCTAGTTTAACTACTTTATATACAGTTAGCTAGTTTAACTACTTTATATACAGTTAGCTAGTTTATCTACTTTATATGCTATTAGCTAGTTTAACTACTTTATATACAGTTAGCTAGTTTAACTACTTTATATACAGTTAGCTAATTTGAACTGCTTTATATACAGTTAGCTAGTTTAACTACTTTATATACAGTTAGCTAATTTGAACTGCTTTATATACAGTTAGCTAGTTTAACTACTTTATATACAGTTAGCTAATTTGAACTACTTCATATGCAGTTAGCTGTTTTTGTCCAGTGGTTCCCAGTGTTGTTTCTGTGGTATTTCTGCTTTTACTTATATAAAGGATCTGAGTACTTCTTCCACCTCTGCTGAAATGCAGTGGAGTAGAAGTATTAAGCGGCATAATAAATCTAGTAAATCTAGTTACTGTCCACCACTGTTCCTGTCTCTCTCTCTCTCTCTCTGTGTTTATTGAATCATTGTCTTTACCAGCTCTGTGATCAACAGCCACTGATCACCTTCATTGATCCCTGATTCCCCCTTTTGTCCCTGAGCTGTTTCCACTCACTCAGGTTAAACTCTGCCCTCTGGTTAATACTTACAGTCTGATTGGAGCCTAACTGGATTACAGTAAATAATCAATGAAATCACTACACAGATGGAAGCACATGCACACTAACACTCCCTCATTACGTTCTGTGGCCGTGAGTCGAGATAAGAGAGGGGAGTAAGGTGCTCTCTGCATTCTCATTTTATTGGTTCACACACTGATTACATCTGATCACATTTTAATATTGATAAGACTTGGAATGCACACCAGAGGAATCATCATCATCATCATCATCATCATCATTATTAGTATAAGTATAATAAATTCAAAAAATAAATCGTCGTCTTCTCCTGAACTGAGGAAAATAAATCATGAGGCTCTTCTGAAGGATTTCAAATAACTTTTGAGTTGTAGCCAAAACATTACACCCTGGTCAGAAACTAATTAATGGAATAAGGATTGTTTGCCAAAGGGGACAACAACTCTAAGTGAGCAGTAATCCTATTAAAGCATTGATACTATTAGGGTTTGGACTGGACAGGAAGGAGGACGGCTGGTTTCGGCTTCATGTCCTATATGGGAGTTTCACTGGTACAAGTAGTAAAAAAAAACAAAAAAAAACAAAAACTGCAGTATTTTGCAAGTGCTTGGGCTCAGTTTCAATGTTCACTGAATCAATGCAACATGTGTTTGCAAGCATTTCTCCTTATCTTAACAACATTACCAGGCGAGTAGCGATGCAACATAAATGCTAATTACTCCACCGATACCGCCATTCATTTCAAATGTGTAAAAGAAAAAAAAAGAAAAAGAAATGCAACTTCTTAACTTTTGATTTCTGTTGAAATGTTGAATGTTTTGAAAGTTTGTTAGTGTTTTCCAGCATTACAGTACCCCTGTAGCGTACTGTACTTTACATGATTTACTTTGATCAATTATCATTTTACCTTGTGTAAACGTAGGATTTACTGTTGTGTAAAGTCAGACTATATTACTAATTGTTTCAGCTCTAATATTTCAATTTTGTGTGCTTTGAGAGATTTTGAGGCCAAAATTAGGAGTTAGCATTTTGTCATACTTAACTGTGAAAATTGAGCCAAAGCAATCGTAAAATACTGTAAACGCTGTTTGAAATGAAGTAACTGAAGGCCTCTCTCTTCTCAGTCCTCTTATCAGGCTCAGGGGTCCCCACAGAACTCAGCCTCTGATCATGTTTGCATTTTGAATCTTGTGGTTGACTCAGATAAACAGTAATTCTCTGTTGTTGGATGTTGGCGCCCTCTTGAGGACCCTTGGTGGATTGTCATGGAGGTGAAAAAAAGACTGGACAGAGACTTCTATGGTGGGGCATAAAATTTACAGACAATATAACTGAACCATTAACTGAATAAATAAAATGTTTGTAAAAAAAAAATCCAAATAACTATTCTGAGAGTTGAGAAAGGCTTCCTGTCCCTGACACCAAGACATTGTTTAGCTTTTTAAAATACGTAAACACAGTCTTAAGAAGTGCAAAGCAAAAAGCCTAATCTAACTTAAAACCCTGATGTGAAATCTGAGTTGTGACATTTTCTTCAGTCTGGTCTACTTTAACAAATAAAGGATGAATTCGGATCTTGGGTTTTGTCTTTGAAACAGTAAAGAGCCATTTTAAAACTGATCTGGATGCAGCCATTTCTTCAAAAGGCATATTCTGTCCTGATCCTCACCAGTATCCTCATATACTACACTGTCATATTAACACAAAAATAGTTTATGCACTTACAAAGCCCAGAAAATAGAGGCAATAGAGTATAGCTCACCAACAGCTCAGTCCAAAAAGAGAAAAATCAACAAAATGCACGATAACACCCAACTCACCAATGTTATTAACTTGGAATATCATGCAATTAAATACCATCTACAGCGTAATTGTAGTTAAGTCACCACGATGAAACTGGAAATTTACATAAACAGCGTGATACTATAATTTCAACCATTGTCATAATTTCAGTAGTTAACTTGCAATGTTCAGTACACAGAGAATCAGTTAAGAACGACAGTAATATCTTAGCATGCTGCATGGTTTTCACTGTCTCACAGAGCGGCTCAGAGGGGTCCGGCGAACACACGGAGGCGTCGGTTCAGGGTCAACTACACTCCAGAGAAAGAGGGAATAAAACAAAAAAGAAGCTCCATTGAACAACAAAACAAAACGGTTAATTAAATACACCCACCGGTCTCTCTCTGTGAGACACCAGGTTCTGTTTGTTCATTTCACACAGGCAGCCTTAGTCGTGCAGAAGTACAGCCACTGGTAACACAGGTAGGAGTCATGCTCGTCATAAAAAAAGAATACAAGAATGAAAAGTTTAAAATGACTAATAAATATACTGTACAGTTGAAAGAGCACAACAACAGACTGCAGCCATAATAATACTAGAAGTAAGTAAGTAAGAATAAGTAAAAGGGTAGATCTTCAACAGGAGGGCGCCACGCTGGAGCCTTTACGGCACAGAATGAAGGGGAGGAGGACGGGTGTAGTCCAGGTATGTTGGGCTGGTGCGGCGTCGCAGGCTGCAGCCGACTGAAGACGAGACGCAGGCTAAAGAGTCTCCTTTTTTTGGCGGATATGCCGTCTGCTGTAGCGTAGGTTTTGGCGATGGGAGCGTCGGTGTTAGTCTGCGGTTGAGGTTGTAGAGAGACAGAGAGAGAAGAGCGAGGTGGGTGTGCAGAGTGCAGGGGGACGACCACCATCCTAAAATCAGACTCTTCAGACTCCTTTTAGCCACCTTCCATCCACCTGCACCGCTCTCTCTCAGCGCCGATACGCTCTCTGAGGTTATCCGCTTATTATTCCCTTTCTGCTCTACCTCCTCATCAGGGTCGTGTGCCTGGAAACAAAGCAGACGCACAGTTGAATTGATCTGCAAACTGTGAGTTTAAACCTGCAGTAACTGTTTGTTTTTGGGACACTTCTCTGACTTGTATAGAGCTGCAAATAACAATTATTTTTGTTATGGAATAAATCTATAAAAGGTCATAAAACAGTGAAAAATGTCCATCACCGTCTCCCAAAGAACAAGGTCACGAATGTAAATCAGCGTAACCTAAATTTAATATTGTCTAATATTTTAAAATTATTAAACATTTTAGTGTTAAATATTTTTTCTACAGTACATTATATATGTGAGCTCTCGTGTTGTTTGTCTAAACTGGACCTTTCACGTTCACCCTCCATCATTCGTAACTATTTTACCGCCATTGCTCAGTCTGAAGAGACGCAATGCATTTTGGGACAGTTGAGTATGTCCAGTTAGCTCACGTCACATAAATCTTTACTAATCTAGTATACATCCAGGTATTTCTCATGTATTTCCCTCAAAAAGAATGAAACCACTCTCATATCTGTACACTAAACATGAAGCTAAAGCCAGGAGACTGTTAGCTTAGCTTAGCATAAAGACTGGAAACAGGGGGAAAAGCCGGTTTGTTTTAAATACACGAGATCATGTTAATGAGCTTCAGAGGTTCTGGCAGGCAGATTTTGTTACCTTTGGAGAGAGCCGGGCTAGCTGCTTCCCACTGCTTCCAGTCTTTATGCTAAGCTAAGCTAAGTAGCTTCATATTTAGCATACAAACATGAAAGTAATATCAATCTTCTCCTCTAACTTTCGGCAAACTGTTCCTTTGTACTCATTAAAAGAAAGTAGCTTGAACGTGACATCACGTCTCTCTGCGTCTCGATGGTTTGAGCTCATTCAGTGTTCATCCTACTTCTGCTTTTACTGTCTTGTATTCACGTCACGTCTCGTTGCTCCGTGCATGATGTAGTTGTACCTCATCACTGCAGCGGGGCGGCCGGAGCTCCCGAGCAGTGGAAGTGGACGTTCTGCCACCGGCTGTCCCTGCGGTGCCATACTCTGGTCTCTTCTGATTGGCTGGAGCGGGGACGGCCCTGCCCGTCCACAAACTGCGTCAGGCGGATGTAGGCGATGCAGGCGGCGTCGTCCCCGATCATGTGCACGTGAGGGTTGAGGATGGTGGTGTGGATGGGTTTGCTGTTCTTGGAGAGGACTGACGGGAGAGAAGGATCCAACTTTAGAACGTAGCTTTTAAATTCACCGACAACTCAGTCGGTCGATAAAAACAGAAATAATACTTTCAATTGTCCTCTTACGATTGTCAAAGTAAAATCTGTGGAAGTCCATTCCCTCCACCAGATTGCCCAGCCCCTCAGGCTCAAACGAGGTCAGGCCTGGGTCGCAGATCTTCCTGTAAAATCATGCAGGACGAGGTCAGAACACCAAATACTAAACATCATGTTTTAAACTCTAAACTCTTTGAAGTGGTAAATGTGCTCATGTATCTCCTGTATAGTGAAAAATAAAGATGCACGCCATTATTTCAGGAATTCTACACCAATATCATACGCGAGACAATGTACTTTGGCCCCGCCCCGTTTTGATGACATCACAGTATCACGCGGAGGTGTTGTGACATCAGTGGAAGCTCATTTGCACCAGGAAAAGAAATGAATGAAAAGTTAGACGTGATAAAAATAAAAACACACACGATAAGTCACTTAGTGTCTCAGCGTTTTGTCTCAGAAAGACACGATTTGCAGTTATAATCTTACAATTTTGAGTTAGTCTCATAATTTTGATTTATAATCTCATAACTCTGGACTTACTGTCTCATAGTGTTGACTCTGTAACTAGTAAATTTGACTTAGTAGTAAGTCTGACTTAATATAATCTTGACTTAGTGTCATAACTGTGACTAGCTTTAAGTTTTGACTTACTGTCTCATAATTTAGGACTCTGAGGATCTATAATCTTGACGAAGACAAACCTTCAACTCTCTCAGAAGTTTGACTTCTTAAAAGCTTTGACTTCAATGTCTCGTGGTTTCGACTTAGTACTCGTCCATCACACCACCAGTATTTTCATTTTCATCATGAATGACTTTCCATCTATTTTCCTTTTTAATGGCTGAAATGAGCTCCCCCCCCCCCCCTCACTCAGTCTGCAAAGCATTATTCTTAATTGTGTGCAGTAGGTAGAAAGTGAGAGAGAGGATAAAACAATGACTGTAATTACACTTTAATCTTTTAAAGCACATTTACATGTCAATCAGATTAATGGCTCTCTGTGATGGAGAGCTTTAGTGTTCATTTGACGGGATGAAATCAGACTTTTCCTACAAGCTGGTGAGGTTTTTATGGAGCAAGAAAAACAATGAGAGGTGGACTCACGCATAAGCCTCAAAGTCTCCATTGTTGACAGCCTCAATAAGCTGCTCTGTGATCTTTATGATCTCCTGTTTGCGAGCTGCAGAGACGAAACAAACGCACAGTGAGAATATGTGACTGCGTCCCGCGAGACACTTCATCGTGAAGCCGATGCTCTCCTGAACGTGAGAACTCATGAACACTCACCTGAGAGTTTGTTGCTCATTGTAAGTCAGTCACCTCTCTTTCTGCCGTGTCTCTGAGGGAGATCTCCTCCATTCTACTCACATTCAAAACTACTTCCCTGCAGAAAGTTGTGCTGTTTCCGTCTCCATGAGCGCTCGAATGATCCTCGACTACATGTCCAACTTTTTAGAAAAACAAAAGGTCCCTTCCTGCTCCGCCTGGCCGCTGTGTCGCTCTCTACCTCCATCCATCATCCATCATATCTCCTCTTTGCATGCGAGGCTGCTTGAGCTCATCACGCTATTCTTGTCCCAGCCCTTTAGATGAGATTTACTGTGTCCTTCTCCCCTCGCTTCCTCCCGACACTGAGAGGAAGGCTTAGCTCGCTCTGATTGACTCTCCCTCTCTCTCCCTCTCTCTCTCTCTCTCTCTGCAGAGGTGGAGGAAGTATTCAGATCCTTTACCACTGAAAATGTACTAATACCACAGAGTACAAGTAAAAGTCCTGTATTGAAAGTGTTCCCTCAGTAAAAGTCTGTAAGTGTTAAAGCAGTCAAATGTCCCCTGTGTCTGTCCTCCTCTTATATATTCTAGCATTAGATGATTATTCCTCATCGTTAATGTAAAAGCAGGGTTTTACTGTTGGAGTTGGTTCAACTAATCAACTAATGATTATTAGTTAATTCTGGATGAATCGATTGTTGTGACACCTTCACGATGCTTGTTGTGTCCAATCCTCGACATTATCAAAATAATAATTAAAGATCATTTATTAGATAATTATATTCTTATATTTCAATAATCTGAATCTGGAAAGTAGTTATTGATTAAAGCTTTAAAATCAATGTAGAGAAATAAAAAGTAAAGTTTTTGCCTCTGAAATGTAGTAGAGTAGAAGTATAGAAGTACAAGTATAAGTACCTCTTACTACTGCGTACTTTCCACCACTACCACAAGTTATAACCAGTGACTTTATTTGTGGTTTAGAAATAATTTATTAATGCTTTATAGATTAGTTGTAAGCCATTAATACTTGGGTTGCCATGTTGAAATAAGTTTGTCCACCTTCAACATCTCGTCTTTAGGTTCCTCAAATCTTTAAAGGACTAGTTCGACATTTTGGGAAAGAAGCTTATTGATGACTGATCGACAGAGCTCTCATGTCTGTACGCTGAATATGGAGCTACAGCCAGCAGGTCGTAGCTTAGCTTAGCATAAAGACTGGAAACGGGGGGAAACAGCTAGCCTGGCTCTGTCCAAAGGTAAAGAAACGCGCCAAACCAGCTCACTAATTAACACTTTAAATCTCATTTGTTTAATCAAACAAAATAAAAGTAAAAACTAGAAAGCTGGAATATTTAGAGCGCTGACTCGCTGGTTACCCGTCAACCTCACGGTGAAGACATGACTTTGGGATTCTTGCTGTAGCCTCAGATTTCCCAAACAAATGTGATAATATATAATCTCATTTAACACTCTGCAAGAAAGCAAATAAGAGTATTCCCCAAAATGATTCCTTGATTCAAATACAGAACTTCAGCAGTCGAGTTCAGCTGCTCTTAAGACTTTTAACCCTCCTGAACCGTTTTAATCCCGGTTCAACCAGACGAAGCACTGTACACATGAAGTTTATTACTATTCATTCTCTTTATCTACATTTCTCTGACTGAGTGGAAATATTCACAGATGATGAGAAGAGGGATTAAAACGTGTCTTTCAGCTAAAACATGAGACTCAGGGCTGCTACAGTGTGTGTGTGTGTGTGTGTGTGTGTGTGTGTGTGTAAACTACCTTTCACATCTTCATCCTCAATAGTGGTGTTGCTGCTGTCAGATGATTCCTGCAAAGTGCACAGACAGAAATGTTAATTACCAAAAAAAATTAAAACATGAGTACACCCACAAGCGCTAACACACACACACACACACACACACACACACACACAAATGCATGCACACGCGCACACAAGACACTCAGGTTTCTGCCATCGAATCTACAACCGGGCTCGATCTTAACACCACGACTTTGCCAAAAATACAGAACAAACACAGCTGCACGTGTGACTCAGCAGCACAGCGGCACGACCCCATCTGTGGACCGTTTCTATGACGACCGCACAGCACATGACGTCTAGCCACCGCTACACGCTGTCCGAGCGGCGGGATGAGGGTTAATCTGCCGACATACACGTGTCGCTCGGCCAGGAGCAAGAACCGCTGAGCTCGGTTCATCTGAACACAGAGGGGCAGTATAAGACAACCCAACACCCGACGGGTTTCACAGCATCTCACGCTCTCTCATCCCTCTCATGCACAAACACACGGACATACAGACGTTCAACGAAATACACAACAAGACTTTTCCAAATACAGCTTCACTCACACAGATAGAGGAACAGAGTGAAGACGAGGATGAGAAATGAAACAAAAGGACAAGAAGTAAAGAGGTGGAGGGAGGGGGAGGAGGATGTACCTTCGTCCCATCTACTGGATTATGGATAACAGTAGTCTGAGGCTCCTGGAGGAAGAGTGGAGAGAGACGAAGAAAGAAAGGAAGGAAGCAGAGAACAGAGAGGAAGAGAGGGGGAACAGAGAGGGATGTTTTATGATGACAAAACGAGGGGAGGAAGATCAACAGAGAGAGAGAGAAAGGAGTGAAACATATTCAGAGTGGCAGATTTAGAAAGAGTTAATGATGGAGGATGGCTGCAACAGTCATTAAACTCAACTCTCTCTCCCATTTCAATCAGTAAGAATCACATATATATATATATAATACTACATATAATAACTCAGTATAGGGCAGTTTACTTACTGTATATGAAAAGTACTGCGTGCTACACAGACACAGTAAGTAGACTACATAGTACTGGTGATATTCTATATTTTTCTTATTATCAACAAATGCCATGAAAAGACAAAAACCAACAGCATCTACTAACAAGTATTGTGTGTGTGTGTCTCACGTCTTCAGTAGGAACCAATGGGCTGTGAGCTGAGAGCCACAGACAGGAAGTGGGGAAGTATTGAGAGACGGACCGACATGTTGTTGGTTTGGGTCTTTTCATGGGATTTGTTGACAATAAGAAAAACATAGAAGAACACAAATAACACAAGGCTCATCCTTTAACTACAATATACAAATCATATAGAATACTTTAATTGTTAAGTCATGTTAAGTATGAAAGCTGTGAAATCTGTTCTGGTAAAAATCTGGTAAAATACACCAACATTTGAAGTTCATACAGCGTATTAAGCCTACTGTTGTACACACTGTATGGGACGTCTCTCTCTTTGCTGTTCTCGTACATTTCAACATCATCCTTAAAGAAACAGTTTGACATTTTGGTAAAAACACTAACTTCCTGTTTTGCTGAGAGTGAGGTGAGAAGACTGATTCCCCTCTCAGGAACCAGGAGATGGGTTATTTTAGCTTAGCATAAAGACACCTCTAAAGCTCACAAACTAACTCCTTGTGTCTCGTTTGTTTAATCCGAACACAAACAGAAGTGTATGAATTACTGATCCTCAGAGGTGTTGGTAGGTGTGTTTTGTTTTACTTTGGATAGAGGCAGGCTAGCTGTTTCCCCCTGCTTCCAGTCTTTATGCTAAGCTAAGCTAATAGCTCCATATTTAACTATTGGCAAGAAAGGTGCAAAAGTGCATTTCCCAAATTGTAAATGTATTCCTTGAAAAGCTGCAAACCTTGAATTAATACACAAACAAATAGCAACAAATAGGCCAAACACACCTCAGCTCACTCCCTCTCTCCGTCACACACACACACACACACACACACACACCTTCACACTAACTAACGGGCAGACGGACGGACAGACGGACACAGAGCTGCATACCAGCGCAGCAGAGGGGGTGTTGCCTTTGGGACTGGTGACTATGCTGTTTCTCGTGCTGTTTGTCTGGGGCTGTGCAGGAAACACAAAGCGCTTTATTAGTGCTCAGCGGCGACGGCGAGAGGTGCCACCTGCTGGTTGTAAAGTGGGCGGTTAGTGTGTAAAAAGAAGACTGTAATACAGGTAAAAATAGCAGACAGCAGCTCCAGAGACAAAAATAGTGGGCAGAGAGAAGAGAACGAGTGCAGCGGTCCAACTTCCACACAGAGAAAAGCTCCAAAGAGGTTTCCCCTCATTTATCACTCCACTGTTCATTAGACAGAAAGGTTTTATACGATTCATCGCTTCATTTCTATCTGCTCAGATATTCCGGCCGGGGCTTTTTCATTTTCATTGGCTTTCACTCGGCTGTGGATGCTATTCAGCAGATGGCAAATTAAACCAATGACAGCTGTGCACCTCTGCAACATCTGTCAGATATGAAGAAACAAGCATCACATCCATTTTGTCAAACTACACGAGCTCTTCCAACAGACATTAGTTCCCGTTAATGTGTCCCTCCCCAGTAAACAACAACTGCCTCACTTCGGCGGAGGAGGATGAGGTCAAAAAGACGGAGACACTTATGAAAGGACTGTGAGGCTTAACAGACCATTCACACGCACACATAACACACTATAAACAGCCAGCAACATGCTAAATATACAGACACCCTGTTTAATAAGGACGCAACCAACAACTCCTCCTCTACGGCAGCATGCACAAACACACAGACGCAGACACGACGCAGCGGCTGCAAGCTTGAAACCTGTTAACTAACAGCCTTCTCTGCTCATTATTTTCCTCAGCAGGGTTTCCTGTAATAGATAACTGTGTTGAACTGAAGACAAAAAGAGACAGAAACCAAAATCTGGCCATTATAGGGTGACGATGGAAAAGGGCAGGCGAGAGAAAAGTCTTTAGAGATGATGTAGGAACATTTACAATTATGTAGATTCTCATTTAACCACCCACTTGCACTTTATTTTGTATTTCTGTGTATTTTAATCAGCTGTTAGAGGGACAGAGGGTCACTGGGGTTATCAAACTGACACCTACACGAGGCGACACTCTGAGCTAATCCAGCCTTGTGTGGCCTGCAGCTAATGATTATTTTCATTATCAATTCATCTGGTGATCATTTTTTTGATCGACTAACCGATCGTTCAGTAGATTGTTTGACAAATGGTCCAAAAACCCCAAAATATTCAATACAAAATAAAACAGAGTGTTTTTGAGAGGCCAGAAGCATTAATGTTCGATATTTCTGCTTGATAAATGTTTTAATTGATCGTTTTGGCCACTTGAAGGCAGCAGAACAACGATAATGATTTGACCTGCTGTTGACATAAAAATGCAATTTAAGTAATTTAAGTAGTTTAATTACTTTGTACCGTAACACAAAAGTAGTTCAGCTGCGTTCAAGTATGGATAAAGTTTCTAGGCGGTTATGACATTTGTACGTGTTAACTATTCCACTACTGACTGGTTCAGGCTGTAGAAAGTAAACCATGAAGATTTTACACATTATTTTGTTTTATTTTCAGTTTACATGCAGCAAACTGTATGAATTGTTCGCCCGTTGCTTCTAGAAACAAATGTGAAGGAACTGACGTCCTAAAACCAAATCAACGATCTGAACGAAAGCTAAAAAGATCAGTTGAGGCTGAAGATAATAATTTAATGTACACGTCAATTTATTAACTAATTGATTAGCTGACGAATCATTTCAGGCCCAGACTTGTTCACCATTTATATGAAGGTATTCAAAATGAAGGTATTTATACTTCTATACTTTGAACCCAGTGAAAGCTATCAGTTAATTGATATTTGCACTTGTTTTTTCTGAGCTTTTATATCAAGAAGAATTAAAGAAACATTAAAGTTCAACGTCATCTGCTTCCTACATGATGTGGATCTAATGGAAGGAACCAGCCACAACTCTAACAGGGAAGTACGTCTCGCGACAGTCTCCGGAGCCACTGAGGTGACCCCATCCGTGGCATTACACTGGAATTAGGGTCGCTGAAAATCAAAGGGCAGAAATCAGCCAGACTTTAAAGCATCGGATCTCCCCTTTGAAGGTATTTGCTGTGCTGTTTATCCCGCCGGCAATCCGGCCAGAGGGATAAACAAGCATTCAGCTGTGAAATCAAATTTAAAATCCATCATCTGCGCCGTCTTCTTCTGTGGTGTGCTTATTTTCTGACTCGCCGTGTGACTCGGGAGACCTCCGTGTGAACTCTGATGACGTGACTGTTACACTGAGGTGGCTTTCATGTGCTGACAGGAGCTAATTACAGCAGTGTGTTAATCAATGGCAGGAGAGCCGCCACAGTCTTCTGCTGCTGGACAATCAAAGTGGAACTCATTCACTTCACATCTAATAATCTGGGGATTTGGACCAGAAACCCTCAGAGAGAAGAGCCTGTTTGTCATTTCAGACTGTTCAACATATTGTATATAGCTGTTTGTTTGCCGATGAGCGCCTCAGTTTATAAAGATAAAGTACTAAAACAAACTGGCTTCTATACAGATGGAATAAGGCTGCAGTCCAGGTCTGTGAACCAGGTGAAAGAAGAATCAGGTATGTGTAGAAAGTGACATTTAGAGGAAGGATCCTACATCAGGTTCCTAATTGACTGGAAGTGATAACTGTGAGTAAACTCCTGTTTGCACTTAATGAGAGCAATTGAGTCTGATTTCCTCCAGAGACACGCAGGTTAGCTGAATTAAAAGTGAGAGTGAACTGTCTGTGTTTGTGTTGGGATAAACTGAAGCCCCCTGAGACCCTGATTCAAGAGAAAGGAGACTCGGCTGAAGAAGCAGGACTTTCTACCACGAAGAACCACGTCAGTAAGATGGAGCAGAAGAAAGGAGGATACAGTCTGGAGGGAGTGACTGGAGGATGCAGGGGGGGGGGGGGGGGGGGGGGGCGACACTGGATGGAGGAGAAAGTCCCCTCTTCCCCTCAGGATGAACTGTTCTTTGATTTTAACTTCCAGCTAATATTTGTCTAATACTTTGATCTAATGACATTCATCAGACTCAGATGTACTTTGTGTTAAGCGCTAATTAGCAAATGTTAGCATGTTAGCATCGTCGCTGTGAGCATGTTAGCATGCTAAAGTTAGCACAGCACAGCCTCTTGTTCTAAAAGTTCATTTTCTGCACTTTGTGTTGGGAAGTCGTGTTCTTTGAAAGTCACCGCAGCTTTTTATTACATGTTTAAAAAAACTCGATAAAGGAGATTTATTAATGACAAACTTCTAGAAAACGAAGTCAAAACTTGTTTTGGTTTGTGTGGATAAAGACGAAGGAAAGATGGAAAGACGCACAGAAGAAGAGCTGCAGAGGCTTTTGCATCATCTGTCCTGAGCGGTCCACAGAGGACAGCGGGTGAAAGACAAAAGCAAAGGAATCTGAGGCACTCCTCTTTCGTAAATACGTGAAAAAGACAGAGAAGTCAGCAGATCATATGTTTACGTCAGACACTCTGACGGAGGAGAGAGAGGTTTTCCGACCGCAGGCCGAAAGGTTTCTCCAAAAAGAAACTTGTTTAAGAAGACGAAAACGTCCCGGTGGAGCTCAGAGAGGCTGGACGGTCTCTGACAGCAGCTGCTCAAGAACCACAAACCGACCGAGGGAACGGCTGCACCATGTGGGCATTTATCTGAACTGAGAGTTTCTGAGGGCGGAGGCGATTTATATTCCTACTAAATGAATTATCTTTGTGTTCCAGGAGCATAAAACACTCAAACACATTCTCCGCAGGCTGAAGAGGAAAATGGCTGCTGTGAAAGTGAATAATGATTTTTGCAGGAAATGGAGGCAAGTGGTTTACACATCAATTACATTCTCCATTTGGGAGGTGCTGCAGCCCCCCCCCCCCCCCCCCCCCCCCCGAGGCTGAGTCACTGTCTGATTCAAGAAACATCATGTTTCTTTAAAGCTTTAAATACTTCTTCTTCTCTTGCTCTTAACACCAGAGTTAAAAACGTGGCGTTTGGTCAATTTGGCTTTTGAAAAAGTGTCATTTCACTACGTGTAATTAAAGCAGCGTCAATTGATTTTTGACCACTAGGGGGCAGCAGAACAACACCGACATATTCACGTGTTAGCAAACAATTGCCTATTTACACATCCAGCAGACGCTAAGAAACATTAGCATTGTGTTGGAGGCATGTTTCCGACCAACATTCGCTCTCCTTTTAGCTCTGGTTTGGTTTCCACGAGGGCTGCCCCCCCCCTGAAGGTCCAAGATTTGAATCATAAGTCGGACACTCCTCAGTCGACTGAGATCCTTCAAGTCGAGCTTTGTCAGTCAGCGTGTTTCTGGGCAAAAAGGGGTACAAGGCTGCGTCGGGTGCTTCAGTATAAATGGACGGGAAAAGGCAAACTGGGAAAAACAGATTAGCACCCACAGCTCCCAGTCAGCAGGCCTGGACACATCTAGATGTGTAGGAGTGAATGTTGTTCAGACTTCTGGGTTACATATTAAGCCTTGTTTTAACAGCATTTAAACGACTATGGACCTGCTTCACCATGAAATATAGTGTCTGCACACTCAGCTCTGTTCCTCAGGATCAGGATGTAAGAGTGCAGTTACCTGACGTAACATGTAAGGTCTTAATTTGGGTGTAAAAGCTCAAGAAAGCATTTTATTTCCTGTCATGACTTCCATAATAGAGCCATCAGTCGTCAGTTAGAGCTGTCACTCCCCTCTAAGGACGACGAAGTCGACCACAGCCATTATATAACAACTGGTTTTAACTCTCCATGATTGCCCTCAGCTATTACACCTGATGGGAAAGAAAGAAAAGAGCACATTCAGTGTGAAACAAAGAGGAGAGAGGCTGCCTGAAATAACTCCAGTGACGTCAGAGTGCAGCAAAGGAGAAGCTGTGATTATGTAATGATAGATTAATCATCTGGTGGGAAATAATCTGAGATTAGCATCAGGCCACCCGAAGAGGGAGGGGAGGGGTGGGGGGAAGAGGAGGAGAGGAAGAGGAGAGGCTGAAGGAGGAAAAGGAGGTTAATGAAAGAGAAGGTGTCAAAGGAGACGGAGAGGAGGAGAGAAGAGAGGCGGCGCTGGCGTTTTTAAACAGGAAGTCCCACAGAAGTACGTCTCTTTTATATTGTTATTATCTCGCGTGAACGAGATCCATATCTTAGAGTTTACGTTGAAGTTGTTATCTTATTCAAACCAGATTAATGTCTCCTACACAAAATATTATCGCGCGCAAACAAGATCGATATCTGATGCCGTTTAATTCGTCTCAAAATCGGCGCACAGAACCAGCGGCGAGCACGAAGCCGTGACCACGACCTTTGATCTTCGACTGGATGCTAACGACACAGCTGACGTGGATACTCTGCTCCCGCTGAGAGGTCCCACCCCCGCTGAGAGGAAGAGCTGCTGCCTGCCATGTTGGAGCAAGTGAGTCTTACACTGAGTTTAACCTGCCTGAGGTGTGAGAGAACATCACACTATGAACAGATGAACGTTACTGTGGGTGTGGAAAGTGACCAATCAAAGGAGGGGAGTCTATTCCAGCCCCGCCTCCAACGTCAAAGTGGCGAGCGAGCGTTGAGCAGAAAGGCTCTGTCATGATGCTGGATAATATCTTATAATATCTTATAATATCTTAATAATAGCTTAAAAAATATATATAATCCTGTGCCAATAAGATCCAAATATTTTGCTAAGTTGTTAGCATGCGTGAACTCGATCCATATCTGGCGGGCGTATAGTAATTATCTTGTGCGAGTTTGATCCGTATATCTTGCGTACAAGTTATTATCTTGTTTAAAAAAGATCTCATCTTATGGACGCAAAATATTATCTTGTGTGAAGGAGATCCATATCTTATTTAATGGGAACAAGTTCAGATCTTATATCCACAAGATACTAACTTTTTGTGCACAAGATATAAATGTTGTGCAAACGAGTTACGTTACGCACACAACACAATATTGTGTTGCTACAAGAAAAAACAAATATCGTCCACGTGGACTTCGGGGACTCTGTTCAGATGTCTGTAAATAACAAATTCAGCTAATTACCTGCAGCGTACTTTGAACTGCTCATCCTGAGTTTACACGAGGCTTCACACTGACTCACGCATGACAACACAACAGATCCACCACACACAGAGTGAATTACATCCTGTCCACAGACACGTCCAGAGCCTGACAGAGTGCAACAAACTACAAACACTTGTAGAAACACAGCAGCACGGATAACATCAGTCTCGTCCGGCTCTCTGCAGATTCAGCGTCTCAGTCGTCACTTCAGGAAATGAAACAGCAGCGCAGAGAGACTTTAATGAGCTCTGCGCTGGCACGAGCAAACACTTTGAAAGATGTCTGCAGTGGAGTGATGCAAAGTGGCAGCTGTGCCAAACTGAGGTGTCTGAGAGTGGAGAGGAGGCAACGCAGCCCCCTCAAGCCAGCCAATCAGAGAGAGGCTCAACCTTCAAAATAAAAGTGTAAAACATCCACACACATTTGCTCCCCTTTGGTTAAAAAGAGTACATTCTTTCCTTGAGTGTGGTTTTGTGTTGTGTGCCTGTCGTCCTCACTGACTGTTTGTTGTACTTTTATAGTTACAGTAACTTTGTGTTGTTCTGTCTTTTTAGTCTCAGTTATGTTTATTTGATGATGGTTAAGCAAGTGCCATGTAAACAGTATAATAGAGATTATATGACTTGATTTAATAATTGGATATTAGCACATTTTAACTAATTGTCTGTAGTAACAGTGTTAGTAGTAAAGATGAGATAATACTCTGTGGTACTTCGGCTACAGAGTTTATTTCTTTGTATATTTTATTGCTTTATTACGCTTAAAATAGCTTCTCTTTCTGGGATCCACAAAATACTGAGAAATCATAAGGCGAATGAATGAAGTTGAAGCCAAAATTACAGACAAACGCATCGATGAATCTCTGAGCTACAACATGAATGAGCGGCAGGAAGTGACACATGATGCCAACGCTGTGCCTTTAAGGCCAAAAAGGACCTCTTGAAGACATTAAAGTGAACGCCACATCGCTCGACAAAGTCAAAACGCCTTGAATCTGCCTTTGTCTGAAATATTTATGGAATAACAAAAGTAGTTCTGAGCACAGAAGGGCGTCCGAACTGCAGAAGGGCAGCCGAGGACATAAAGAGGGAAGGATGCGAATGAAGAGAAGGGAAGAGGAGCTAGCTTACCTTGACATCAGCCTTCTTGTTGAGGAGACTCTTGGCTGCTGCAGAGAGGCAGAACGACACACCCTCAGATGGAAGAGTACACATCATACACCTTCAGATGACCACAGCTCTCTAAATCTGCTCACACTAACACAGCTGCTGCAGATGCACGCTGATGCATGCATGCATTGGATAAGACAAAAAATAAATAAATCACCTGCTCATCAAAACAAACAAAATCTCAAAAAATGAACATGCAGACCAGAAACTGAGTGACAATGCTGATCTCTCCACATGTCCTCCCCTTCTCCACCCTTAAGGGGATGTTAAAAAAAAAAAAAAAAAAAAAAAACCCTGGACAGAATTCATCCCTCCCTCTTCATAAAAACACCAACTCCTCCCTCCGTCCGGTAAAAAGACATTAAAAACCCGGCGAATAAACACACATTGACACACACACACACACACACATTAAAAAAATCGCCTCCATCCAACTGGCACCTCCTAACCCTGATCCACTGCCCCGAGCATTAGATAAGCAGAGGGCATCAGGCATGAGGGGAAAAGTCTAACTAATTCTCCATATAATCCAAATACGCTCACACACTGATGCACGCACAGCCACGGATAGAGGGGGGGGGGATTAGGAGTGAAAGCATGAGGGAAGTGGAATAGAGATGCAGGTATGTGATAATGGGTCTGTTAATCTCAAGAGTGGGCTGGATTACTACAGAGTTCATTGATGGAAAGGAATCGGAAACAACGCTTCAGTGCAGCAGGACGTGAGGGCGAGAGTGAGCGCTCAGATGATGAAGGAGGAAGAAACCAAAAAAAACATTAATCCTTCATCAGTGAAACACTGGAGCTCAGAGGGAGCCGCAGTTTGAAAGCTACGCTGCACATTTATTACTTTTTTTGCACTTCACACTTAAACGCATCCCTTTCTGAGCCACGGCACACACACCAAACTGCATGCAATTTGTCTCCTAATTCCCCCCGGAGGGCACGTGACTGCATTGCACAACAGAGAAGCCCTAACCCATGACAGGCAAAGACATCTGAACAGTAATACCCCCCCCCTCCCCGCCCCCCCGCTCCCAGATGAGAGATGAGGCTGCTTACCTTGGCAAACATTTGAGAAGCATTAGAGAGGGAAAGATTTAGGAGGAGAGATTAAAACAAGCCGAGGGAGAGTGGGAGTGTGTGGGGGGGATTTCCATTTAATCAGGGCGAGTCCACAAGTTCAGTGAGAGGGACGGATGTAAAGTTTTAAGAGAGGAGAGGTCAGGGGACGTGGAAGACACAAGCAGAGAGAAGACGTTCAGTTCACCTTGCTCCACAATGCCGGCGGTGGTTCCGGCCACGTTGCTGACCGAAGCAGGAGCTGTAGTCTGCCGACCCACTGAAACACAGAGAGGAGCAGTAACTGTACTCTGCAAATATTACTACTATGTCTCATGAAAAGACTACAACCAACAACGTGTTGCTGCGTCTCTCAGGACTTCTCCTAAAACAGCTGGGCATTGTAGTGTTAGCGCTTTTTAGGGGACTATTTTCAGTGGTGGATTAATCACACCTCACAAATATAAAGTTATAAGTAAGGCTCAGTAATTCCCTCAAACAGCTGCTCGCTGTAGTTTTTATCAAACAAACAGGAGTGCATTTGTTGGGGACTATTTTCAGCGGCGGATTAAACCACTTTTTTTTTGCTCCAGCAACGCTGTGATCACAGTAATGAAGGAACACGTCACCCACTGATGTGTTTGTAGTAGTTTGCAGCTCTACGGCACAGAGGAAGAAGATGTACGAGGCTGTGATACTCAGATAATACTTGTTTGCCACTTATCTCACATGTAACAGCCATAATTATCGACTGCTGTTAGCTTTTCACATATTGATAAGTTTCAGCTTATATGTTAGCTGATAAGTACAATTTTTGAGGTACCTGTACTTTACTTGAGTATTTCCATTTTATGCTACTTTATACTTCTACTCCAGTACGTCAGTAAACTAATAAATCATGATTTTTATCACAGGTTAATCTACCCAGCAGCTGCCACATTACACATGAACACATCACTAATTATAATCCAGTAATATAATATATATGATTCTGAAATGAGCCATTCTGCATAATGTGTACTTTTGGATATACTTTAAGTATATATAAGTGTATTTACACGACACGACAGTCGCTGCCACACGTTTTTTAATTATGCTGAGAGAGTTCTTGCAGAATTTAAGGGTTTCGTCACCTTTTAAAGCAACAAATGAGAACAAATAACACCATTAAAAACAACATGTGGTTCCACGTGACGCTGAATATAATAAGTTGTTTACAGAGAAATGTTTTATTACTTCCGTCCTTTTTGGTTTCCGTCTGTCACCAAACAAAGAGGCTCGGAGTGTCACCAGCATCTGGTTTAAGAATTAAGCAAACAAGTTATCCTGTTTGAGATTTCGGCTTAGAAGGCATGAGATCCGAGCAGATATCTCTGCTGCGTTTCCCTCTTACTGTAACACTGCCGCCCATCAACCTGCTGTGTGTGTGTGTGTGTGTGTGTGTGTGTGTGTGTGTGTGTGTGTGTGTGTGAAGAGATGGCAGAAGACAGATGGCATGTCATCCTGTCCTCCTGCAGCCCAGAGCGCTGACATGTTCCCTCTGACTCTCGTCTTTTCAACGAGCAGCACTCACCAGAGAAGTTCCTGGAGACGAGCATGGTGGTCAAAATGGCCCCCTGAGGAGGAAAAGGAAAAGAGGAGGGTGACAAAGAGCCTCTTTCTGAGCCCTTTAGTTTAATCTGAAGGCAATTTAACATGTCGGTCTCGTGTCTGAATGAGCTGCCGGGTCACTTTTATAGCTCGGGTCTGTGAAACGTCTGAAGCGAAGGCTGTTAGATGAACAGAAAGGCGGCAGCAGCAGCACGAGGTGCCACATGCAGAGAGAGAAATGTGTTCACTGTAATAAAAGCATTATCTCGAGCTTCATCTCTCACGCACAAACACCATAAAATCTGTTTAATAAACCAGGAATGAGACAATTTTACGCTATTTTGAGGAGGTTCTTCTCAGGTGAGATCAGCCTCCGTACAAACATAAATAATTCGACCGACGGTCTTTCAATATCCAGCAGACCGGGTCCCAACTCCGCCTCCCGCCAGTCAACGCTCTCTGTAATAACATTAAATGATGAAACTGAAGTGATGCTCATTAAGGCTTCATCCGTCAGTGCTGCAGCCTGAGAGACGACAGAAAACAGGCCTCCCCCCTGCTGTTAAAGCGGCTCCCTCTGCCTCTGCAGTCCACCGTTAAAGTCTCATTATTACCACAGCTAAATTACGTTTTACACGAGAGAGCAAAATAGGTAATGACAAGACGACAAGATGACTGTCTCTCAAATATCACACGAGCGTCGGAGCTCCTTCTGTAAAAGTGACTGAATGTTAACGCAAAAGTAGAATGACTTTAACACGCAGATGAAGCCAGCAGCGTTATGTTTTCCATGTCTGAAAGGGGCTTTAAATGGACAAATGTGTCTGATGTCGTTTGGTCACCAGGAGAAGGTGCAGGAGCTGCAGAGGAGCCACATTTCTTTGTTTGAATCCGAGATAACTTCAAGCGTTTTCACACCTTGAGTTTCCTCCTGGCGTTAAACTTCTTCAGGCACTCGACTGTCTCCTGTCGGTGCATCATGGAGGCCACTGTTGAGCGTTGCTGTGGGGAGACAGAGACAGAGATGCTGAAAATAAAACATGAGAAGAGCAGCTCTGACAGTGACAGGTTTATGTGGGCAGGAGCTGTCGGAGATACTCGCTTCCCTGGAATGTGTTGATTCTGAGGCTCTTTAGGTGACGACATCTTTGGCAAAAAAAACCAAAAACAAACCCTGGAGCTAAAATACGTTCAACCTGGTTTTATGGTGTCCTGACAATCAGGAGCCTAATGTAAAGTGACTCTGTGTTATAATACAGTATATGATAGCACACGTGCAGGGTGGTGGAGGAAGTATTCACGTCCTTTAGAAGCAGTACTGTGATGTAAAAATACTATTATTACCAAAATGTGCCATGTCCCACCAAACCCCATTCAAAATCTATCAATTTTAGTTTTTAAATAAATGAGACGATCAGGATAAGTCATTGTTCTCAGCATGACGTGCGTGGCATCAGCCCTGGTTGTTAGATACATTTCAGGAAAAAGTGCTTTTATTTGAAAAACATCCACTTTTATGTGAAACAAACTCATCCACACACTTTAACTGCACGTGATTAAGCCGGTGAAGCAGATATTTTTGTGGATGAAGAGCACATCGAGGCGCTTATCCCTGAGATAGGTTGCTCTTTCGCCCTCCTGTGGGACAAACCGTTCAAGATAAGCTGACCCAGGATCTGCACATATCAGAGATTGCATGTTTGGAAACAGATGGTGCTGATATTCGGCAGCTTTGGACAGATGTTCACAAACTTGCCGTTAGAGGATTTACAAATTACAGATTGTTGGAGTATCATGAAATATTGATTCCTGTCTGCAGTAACAGGGTGCTGCATGTGTATATAAAGGCACTTACGCAGACCCATGGGTGCTTCAGGGCCTCCTGGGCAGTGATTCTCTTGGCTGGGTTGATAGTCAGCATCTGGTTGATCAGATTTTTAGCCTCCGGAGTCACCGTGTCCCACTCTGGGGAGGGAAACTGAAGCGCACACACACACACACACACACACACACACACATACATATCAAACACACGAGCAACACAATGATTTAAAGTGAGGGGAACGGAGTGACAGTCGCAGCAGAGGCTGGCTCACATCGTACGCTCCGGCTTTGATCTGCTGGTAGAGTTTGTGCTGGTCCTCGTCCCAGAACGGAGGGTATCCAACCAAAAGGATGTAGAGGATCACGCCTACACGCAGAAACACAACCTTTGTCTGAGTGACAAGCAGGAGGGAGAGGAGGCGGCGGTGAGACATGCACAGAGAGACAGCTTACCACATGCCCAGATGTCTACAGGTTTACCATACGCCTCCTTCCTCAGCACCTCTGGGGACAAGTAGCCGGGGGTCCCTGCAAAACCTGCACACACAAAGACCAGACAAACACACATCAGGGTCCTGGAGTTTTTACATGAGAAAGTGTGACCGGTGGACTCGTGACAGCAGGATCTCTTTATGGTTGGCCTCCATTAATTCCGCTCCAGCTCCTTCACAAATAAAATAAATACACAAAACCGAAGTTAGCGTCGCTGACGGAAACGTTAAGCTAGCAACACTCGAACATGAATATACTAACAGGCTGGGACACACGTTATAACATTATGGGAAACAAAAACATAAACAAAACAATACGAGGAATAATGGGATGGATTACGATAGCAAATAACAGGGGAACTGTACAAACATCAGACCTGATCAGACCGATGAAGGTCCCCTAATCTTAATGAAGGAGTCATTTTAACGTTTCCCTGAACCTAAAGAAAAGCTGAACCGAACCGTAACCACAGAAACAGATTTAGGTTTAACTTGGAGCCGCTTCACGTCGCTGTCCGTGGTGCTGAAAACAACCGAGCGCTGGTGAGGAAGCTGGTGGACTCGGGTCTCACTTTTATCCAGAAAACCACAATGTGTAAAGGGGCCTTTAGCTGATGTAATGTTTGTAAATTAATGCTAATCCATACCTGTCAGTGACGGTGCAAAATAATGATGACTCATGTCCGAAACACAACGTTAGAGTGTTTATTAGACAGGGTTTAGTGACTGAAGGCTGATGTTGTTTTTCAGACACAGTCTTAGACTCACTGCACTAACTGCATTATGAAAATGCACTTTAATTTAAAGTCAGAGCTTTTAGCTCGCCGCAGCCTTTTATGATAGATCTTGGTATTGGCTCTGGGTCAAAGGAAGAATTAGAAAGTCGTTTTGTGCACTTGGTTCGATCGGGCTGAAGTTGCTGTTCAACTATCCTAAAAATCCAGTCGTGACCATCCTTGTTAGACGAATATACACACTAGAATAAAAAAAAGGAAAGATATGGAAACTGGAAACAAAAAAATCAATAAGAGTGTCCCTCCTGTCAGATGAGATGGAAGTCTAATATTAGAGGAAGAGGAGGCCTGACTCAAGGGCACGCTGACGAAAAGCATTAAATGACAGTGTGGATGAACAGTCTCGTGGAAGCCTCCATACTTTTCTCCATCAAAGTGGTTTTCAGTCTTCAGAGTGACAGCTCTGCTGCGCATCACAGCTGTCAGGCAACAGAACCCTTCATGATCAAGAGGAGGAAGACGAGGAGGCAACAGACGGGCGGGTGTTACTGCAGATTTCCTTTAAAAGAAAATACTGGACTCTCTGAGATTCTCTCAGACTACCATGTGAGCAGCGGGTACTTGTTAAACTACGATTAGTTAAAAGTGCAGATTGATTTCGGATGAACACACAGTGAAAACGTCAGAGGACTTCAGACCTGGTCCTAGTACCTGGTCAAGACCTGCTGCAGCTGCTGCTGTGTGGTAACTGGCCTGCACTCTCTGTAGGTCTGTCTGAGGCTTAGGACCACCGATCCCAGCAAAGCAGTACCGTCAGTGTTCGCTTTGACTTGTCAACTTGTGTGGCAGGCGTTTAAGCAGCGGGAGAATCTCTCTCTCAGTGAGGCTTCCTGACTGAATGCAGTTTAACTGAATCCATGTGTGCACGCTGCAGATGTGTGTGTGTGTGTGTGTGTGTGTGTGTAACGTACCAAACCAAGCCTGCTGTTCTCCCTGGACCTCGATCGCCAGTCCAAAGTCGGCCAGCTTCACCGCTGCGTTCTTACACTTACTGGCCAGCAGCAGGTTCTCTGGCTGCGGCACACAAACACCAAACAGTCAGTCAAACTCTCCTCAACTGATTTAAGTTTCTTAAACACAACTTCCTCGGTGCTTCAGCTTCCTTTCTTTTCTTTCATTTTGTGGATTTGGTGGAAAAAGTTTAGGCAGAAACTTCTAAAGTCCTGGTTCTTGGCAATAATAAACTGTACATTATTAATAGCTGCATTGTTTACTCAGTGTAATAAATGAATGCCAAATAAACAACTACTCTATGAAATGAATAGCCTGTGGCCATGGCCGTCAACAGTCCCTTCATACAGAGGTTCTGGTCCAGGGGCCCAGGGCCTGCACCCAGTAGGCCTGTCCAGTAATCCATCCATGATACTAATAAGCTAACAAGCTATCACCTTCAGAGTCTGGTAGGGGGGGACACTCTGGCCCCGCCCCTGCATTTAGGAGGAACTTACTTATTTGTTAAAGAAAGTGTGACAGACCACTGAGATGCAACCAGTTAAACCCAGATCAGAGGACCAAGAATAGCTACGGCTGCCGCGCACACACATTCATACATATTCTAACACACACACACACACACACACACACACACACACACACACACACACACACACGGAGGCTGAGACGGACAGATGGGACTTAAACATTTTGAATAAGCCTTTTCTGCCATTTGTTTACTTGAGAAAGACCAAACACAGCTTGTCTCTTTGCAGCGTCGTGTCTTTGCTGCTCAGACGCTGATGTAACAGCAATCTGACAAACATCTACAGCCCACAACACACGCAGGACAACCGGCTGCTTGTATAATCACTTAATGCTGATTGATTTGTGCCGTCAACCAATAATCATTCCAGCGCCGTGGCACAGAAAACATCTGTATGCTCCAGCTGCAGGCTCGTCATGGCCCCCTCTGCTGGCTGAGTGACTTATGAACAGCAGGTGGAACCTCCTTAAACTCTGCAATACAATCCTGTAACATGAATAGATCATCTACAGCAGCTCGCAGCGTATTGAAAAACACCCTAAAACACCCTAAAACACCCTAAATCCACTTGTTAAAGACATATTGAGGGTCTGGTTCAGGGTACGAGCTCACTGTAACTCCAGGAAGACGAGACTCCGTTTGAAGGAATAGTTTGACACCATTTTCACATCTGTGCTCTAAATATGAAGCTACAGCTAGCAGGCGATTAGCTTAGCTTAGCATAAATAATGATTGTAAACAGGGAAACAGCTAGCCCAGCTAACACCTCTGAAGAAATGTAAGAATGACAAGTTTGAAAATTTGGTCCATTCATGTTCCCCTCAGGGTGAATTATAATAACTTTTGATCTAGCGCCACCATCAGGTCCAAAGTTAAACGTGTCCAATACTTTGCTTCATGAATAAATTCCTGCAGAACTGAAGACATGCCCATCAGCCTCAGCTGTACTTGTTGTTGTTGTTGTTTGTTTAGTGCTAATTAACAAATGTTAGCATGCTAACATGCTAAACTAAGTCGGTGACCATGAGAAACATTTCACCTGCTAAACCTCAGCATGTTAGCATAATGTCTTGCCGAAGTCCGCAACTAACACTTATGTTCATTATTGATTAATCTGCGGATTATTCTCCTGAATACTCGAGTAATCAATTCCCAGAGCCCAGGGTGACATCTTCTAACGTCTCGTTTTGTCTGATCAACAATCAAAAATCCAAAGATATTCCATGTCTGATATAAAACAGAAAGAAAACAGCAAATGTTTGGCATTTTTACTTAAAGAAATTAACAATAAATCGATTATCAAAATAATTCATTGACTAATCGACTGCAGCTCTAATGCTGTTTATTCTGGAAAGGTGTCTAACTTTTGGAACCATTAAAATTACTTTTAATGGTAACTTAATTACTTAATTACCAGTAACATTTAGTTTAATTGCTAACAAACTGTTTTGAAAAATATAATTAAAAAATGAAATGTCAAGAATAAATGGATCCTGCCAGTTGACATTTCGCCTCCTTGTTTCTGAGTTCAGGATGTTTTAACTCTGAAAGTTACAAGAAGACAAGAAAAAAAGGGAGCAAGTACAAGATGATCTTTGTGGTTTCTTTTCCTTCCTACATCACAAACAGGGCGAGTGGCAAGATTTATTAAATTGGGGAATAGAAGAATTAGAATCGCTGCAGTAAGAGGTTATATATACAGCTTGGTATCTGTTTTTGTTGTTTCCTTTATTAAACACATTGAGAGTGTACTAACTCACTGGACACGACATTTCCTGAGGATCAAATATCGATCCTCAAGATATTAGGTGTCATTCTCCTCCCGTAGATACCGGCCTGAATCTGTTAGCCTTGTTTCATAAACAACTAATGAGAAAACGGCAACAATGACAGCATTTGTAGTAACTTAATAAACGTCCACCAGGGAAATCATCCCACCACAACCTCACGACCTTCCCCAGCCGGCCTCCTCTGCGTGGGCAACCTTTAATACTCACTAGGGGAATGTAATTGTGGCGTTCCCCAAAGAGTCCCACTGCAACAACATCAGGTGAGGCCAGTATATACAAATATATATATACATGATATGAATATCGAATATTAAGAAGGTGCCAATACTCCAGCCAATCAGATTCTGTCCAATCACAGCATGTGAACAAGTTATTTTATTCAGTTTCATCTGCAACATTTATTAAATCTTATTCAAATTATCAAAGTTCAGATTTATATTCATTGTTATGATTTTATTTAATTTAAAGTATTATATCATCAACATAACTTGGAGCAACGCAATGAACTTTAAGAGTAACTTAACACCTGTTGCACCTGTAACCACGCCCAACAATGATGTCACAGTGTACTGACACACCCCAGAGTACACTTCTACATCACTGCAGCGAGGTGAGAACTTCGACCACCGGAGGTTCAGCTGACGTTAAGTTTCTCTTTCACTTCAAGTTCAACCGAAGACTCTTGGAAAATATCACAGTAGCTGCACTCAAATGCATAATGCATGCGCAGTCGTTAGCTTAATGAAACACAAGAAGGCTCATGCATGTGTTGATAGATCAGGCCCGCAGACATGCACAGACATGCTGCGTTTAAATACGTCTTACTGCACTTACCAGCCTTCAGAGTACAACAGTCAGACGCAGACAGATACAACTTTAAATCTCTCCCAACACACACACATAGACACACACACACACACAGACACACACACACACACACACACACACACACACAGACACACAGACACACACACACACACAGACACACACACCCTGCAGGTGACTGCAGGTGACTCACCTTGAGGTCTCTGTGTACCACCCCCATCTGATGGCAGTGGAGCACCGCCTCCAGGATCTGCTGGATGCAATGACTGCACGCAAACAGCAGGGGGAGCAGGTTAGTCTGAGCACATTCAGCCCCCGACTGTCACATCCATGCAGAGGCAGCCGCATCTCAACACGAGCCACACACACACACACACACACACACACACACACACACACACACACACGCACACACACGTTCGATACCTCTCGCTCACACACACAATAAAAAGTGTGAACCTGTCTGTGAGCTCTGGAGGGAGAAGGTGTGCAGTTTGCTATTTTCTGTTTCCAGGAAAGAGTCAAACATTAGTCAGGCAGTGTAGGAGGGAGCTGCAGCTCCATGTGGGAGGCACTGTGTCTAACCTGCACATTCTCCTGTGTAATTTATTCAGCAACACGGCCTTTGACGAAACATTTTAGCAGGTTTCCAAGCGTCTGAAGTAGACTCTGCTCTGCTGTTACTCCACTGAACTCTACTCTCCTTCACTTTCTCTCTCTTTCATGCTCACTCTCTCTCTCTCTCTCTCACAGTGTGTGGTGCTCTGTCTGCTGGGACCCACAGGAAATCACAATTCTAGTTCAGACCGTCTAAAATAGTGCAACAAGAGCCCCAAAAGGAAAAGCCAGAGGACAGGCAGACACGCAAAAAGAGACAGACGGACAGACTGACGGACAGACGGCAGGCGCAGGCAAGTCGCTTCACATCACAGGCAACAAAATGAAAGTAAAAACAATAAGACACAAACAGGTAAAGAGCATCCCTTGTACAGAGGGTGCAGGTATAATGCAACGCAATGAGACACACACGCACACACACCTTGAGGTCCCTGTGCACTATGTCATGTTGGTGGGTGTAAGACACACTGTCTAGAATCTGATGGATACAGTGACTGTGGAGACAAAACAACAACAGATAAAGGAGGGAACACGGGAAGGAAAGGAAATACAGAGAGGAACAGGGAGCAGGGGAGCACCTGACAGGAGGAGGTTGTTTCTACATTACAAAAAGAACATATTTCCTGATTTACTCGCTTTGCAGATAGTTCTGGTTTCATTTTTTCAGGTTCTGAGAGTCTCTGAGCCTCCACCCAAACACGATGGAGGTGAATGGACTTTCGTTTGTGATCACAGCTTTAATAATTTCGTTTTTTTTTTAGAGAGACAGACATTTTTACTACTACGTCTGTCTGTCTGTGTGTGATACGGTCGTCAATCGATGCACGTCAACGCTACGTGACGCCGCCGATGTGCGTTGCCGTGCTAACATGCTCACAGTGACAATGCTAACACGCTGGTGTTTAGCAGATATAATGTTTACCGTGTTCAACATCTTAGTTTAGTTTAGTCTGGACAAATTAAAATGTTGATGGTGCTCAATGAAAAGAGTGATTACAGTTCATCTTGAGGGGAACATGAATATCTGAAGCACATTTCGTGACAATCCATCTAATAGTTACTGAGATATTTCTCTTCTAACCGACCTGCCAACCTGCTGGTGGCGCTGGAGGAAAAGTCAGATGATCACCAAACCCGGTAGGATTCATCCTCTGGGGACCATGAATGTCTGTACAAACTGTCATGGCGATCCTTCTGATAGAAGTTGAGATATTTCAGTCTGGACCAAAGTGGTGGACCGACTGAGCCTCGCTGCTAGCGTGGACAAGAACCCAACAGGAACAGTGTTACTCTGGATAATCCGCAGTGACAATGACAACAGGTTTCATTAGAACTACTTCATACGGATTTCATAGTTTTCATGAGACAGTTCACAATGTGCTCTGTGGATTTTGCAGAATAATGGGGACACTGTTTGTGGAAACAATGCTGTTTGAATTTGAGCTCCACAAACAAACAGAAGTCCATTCCTGAGACAGATATCTCAAAACCGGGACTCATAAAACCAGAACTGTCCACATGGCCGGATACCACGAGTGGTTAAGAGAGAAAATATGTTTCTTTGGTATTTGGGTGAACCCTCCCTCTAACAGGGTGGAGACAGAAGGGAGGGATCGAGCGATTCAGTGTGCAGATGGAGGACAGAGAGGAAACTGTCAGCGAGATACTGTTGGACAGTAATCAAGCCATGCTAATCACACACCCACACACAAACACATAGAGTGACACACACACACACACACACACACAAATTCTGCAAAGAAACAAGGGAGAATGACGGCGGATGAGAGGGTAGAGAAGAAAATAACAGGGAAAGTAAAGCTTAAGAATACAACAGAAATGTGCCCGACATTCAAACTGGAAATTCAGTATGGGAGCACTGGTGTGAATACAAACAACAGTCCTGATGGCTCTTATTTAGTGCCAGTGCAGCAAATCCTGCCTCATTCGTCAAACATTAATTTTGTTTCAATTTTAACCTCAAATCAGCTTTAATTCACTTAATAAATAATTCATTTTCAAAGCAGCATTTTTAAAGCATCAATTGATTGCAGGCAAGTTCATTAAAGTGTTAATCCTGAAAATCATCCATGTTGGTGGATTTGATGTAACTTGTAGTCTCACCAGTGAATGTATTTTCATAATGCATTATTAAAAACAAAACATAAGCTGTGTCCCAATGCTAAATACTAATTCTTATCAGGTTTTGCGTGTATCTGTATGAACACTAGATTGACAGCAGTAGGCAAGATACTCTTCAGTGACCTTGAAAATATAAGCATATATTTCATTTTGTTGGCATTTAAAACAATAAACACATTAATAGTAGAGCCATGAAATACAAAAATGGTATCATCTGCATAAAAATGTATATATGATATGAAACGGCAGAGATGATAATATTTCTGTCGGTAGAGATTAGAAGAGGACCAAGACTAGACCCTTGTGGGACACCTATATGGGAACCTGATTTGGAACCACAAGAAACAGCTGGAGTTCTACCAGAAAGAAAGTCATAAAACTATCACACATCTAGTGGACTGTTAAAGGACATCTAGTGGTAAAAAGGATAGTTTGGATTGGAAGGTGACTAAGAAATATCTGCTCTAATGTAAGACAGCTCACACTGTTACTGTGTGTTTACAGCTGGTTTAATGAATGATGCCTGAAGTCTGGTCAATGATAATACTGCTAACACTCAAATCCTGTATGTCACAGTTCAGTATTAGTGAAGCTTTGGCTATATAATATTTTGAGAACTGGTGTTTGGCATGTCAAGTGGCAAATATTGCTGGCAAACGGCAGGATTTTCATACATGCTAATGTTACTCCCACGAGGAGGATCCGCTCTTAACTTGTTGAACTGATGGTAGTGTAGTCTGACTTCATGTTGTTACTGCTATTAGCGCTACTAGCTGCTGCTTCTCACTGAAATTCAATGTGACACGTTAGCTAGGCAGGGTGTTAGCTTGGGTAAAAATGTTTTAGAAACATAAATAATTATACATCTAAACAAAATTCAATTCATTTCCTCTGTTTTATTACGTCAAGTGTCTTTGGTCTTGTTGTCTGCACATGTGTTGCACCTGTTTGTCAAATTGATGTCACCTTTGCATTAATCATTTTCACTAATGAAAAGAAGAAACAAATTGACTTCCAATACAGTGCTGTCATTTCAGGTAAGCTGTATTACATCTAAATGTTAAGAATGTCAGCTATAGTGGCAATTTGAGTAGAGAATATGCTACCGCTAGCAAGCAGCTAATGAAACCCTGTCTTCATGTTATCATTTTCTGTACTTGCATAAGTTTGTATACATTTTAAGTAAAGGTTGGATCCTGCCAGAACAAACTGAAAAAAGCACTAAATATGGTCTTTTTCTATCGTGATTATCTTAAGAAGCAACATTTTTACTAGTGCTTCTACATCACACATTGTGAATGTGTGAAATAAGAGCTTTAACTTCATCGTGTTATTTTACGGCTTTGCATTAGATTGCACGCTACACAGTGTTTAGACTCACAAAACAAAATGTGCCTCCTCTTGAGGTCTGATGGTTATCATCATGTGCTTGACTAAAAAATTAGAGCCAGCGTACAAAACAAAAAGGAGCTTCATGAGCCCTGAATGTGACAACAGGTGGGGTGATAAAGGGCCAGAGATGGCACCAGGAGTGAGAGATAAAGATTGAGATAGAGGATCAAAAACAGCTGGAATAAAAAGTCAGCTTTCACTGCATCCCTCATTCTCCCTTTTTCCCTCCTCTTTTTAATGTCACCTTCTTTTCTTCTCTCTCTCGCTCGCCTCCACAAACCGCCTCCACAGTCAAATTGATTTAAGTCTACCTCCTGAGGGGATTACAGCGAGGGCGTGTGTGCATCTTGTGCATGTGTACGTTTTCCATCTGTCTGTATATTCGGACTCTGGGGGAAAGCTCCTCGACCTCGATCGCGATTCGGTTCACAGAAAACTGCGTGGAGAGTATTATCCATCAGAACTGGAGCCTGTAACGCCAAAATGTGTCAAAATTGTCTGTGTGTGCTAATGAGAGGAAACTCTCAGGGCCGCCGGAGGACTGACACATGGAGGGCATGAAGAAGAAAGCCAGAGAGGCCAGAGATGTGTTTACCTGGCATCTGCTTCACTGTAGTACTCTCTAGCCACAATATCCTCGAACAGCTCCCCTCCTGTCACCCTGAGAAACGTCAAGACGAAGGTTAAAACGCCAAATTATATATATATATATATATTAATGCACACACACACACACACACACACAGGAGGGGGATGTCCTCATTAGGGGGAAACCCCGGCTGCAGGATTCACTCCGACTGGGTTGCCATGGAGACTGGCTCCAGTGCGGGGGAGTGTAGCTGTATCTGTGTGTGTGTGTGTGTGTGTGTGTGTGCGCTAAAGTGGGAGCTGCAAGGAGGGAGGAGGGAGGAGGGAGGAGGAGGAGGGGAGGACTCTTATGTAATGGGGGGGAACTGCCTTGGAAGCGAGGAGGGGATGAGGAGAGAAGAAGAAGAAGAAGAGGAAGAGAAGGAATGAAGAGAATGCGGATGTAAAGGAAGAAAGTAAGGAAGCCCGGAGGAGACAGATGCAGCGAGGATTGAAGGAAGGGAGTGGTGGAAAATGAAGCACCAGGTCAGAGGGAGGAGGATGAAGGAGGAGGGAGAGCAGCACAGCATGGCAGAGAAGAAGAAGAAGAGGAAGGGGGGGGGGGGGGGAACTCACAGGTCAAAGAGGAGGTAGTGGAAGCCCTCCTCTGAGATACTGTCATGGAGACGAACTGCAGAAACAGACAGAGGCATGAAAATAATCTGATGACTTTCTTTTCAGGAACAATCTGAGGTGCATATTTTAATCATCTGTTGCCATGACGAAGACGTACCTCATTCATTTAGTCTTCTGGTGATATTTCACATTTCCCAAACAAACTCCATGAAAACACCAAAGCCACCAATGAGTCCCCCCCTACCAACAAGTCTGAGTGGCCAAAGCAAGACAGGTCAAGTTCAACTTTGGTGAACTTTGACCCCAACAGCAAACCGCCTCGACAGCTCTGACCTTTGAGGGGGGGGGGGGCTGGAGGAAGCTATCGTTGCTTAGCTACTTTTATTTAACGTCCTCTGTTGGACTATAAAAGAGAAATACTTCATAGACAGTTATGAGACAGCATGACGGTACAAATACATCTTTTGTTGACAAAAAACTTTAATGTACTTTTATTACGTACTAGTCCTGTAAATTACTCATGTTTCTGTCTTGCTTGTATATTTGATTTGCAGTTTCACCATGAAACTAATTATCAAACCCAGTGGTTTCCATTAAGGGGGTTGGAAATATGGCTGCAACCAACGATTATTCTCATTATCGATGAAGCCGATGAATAAAATGCCAGAAAATAGGGACATTTCCCACAGACCAAGGTGACATCTTCAGACGTCTTGTTTTGTCTGACAAAGAGTCCAACATCCAAAGATGTTCGGTTTATTATCTTGTACGACAAAGAAGCATCAAATCCTCCTCCAGCTCTCAGCTCTGTAACTCAAGACTTTTCTATTTGCTGATGCCTTTTATTCAATTAAATTTGAGACCGCTTATTCATTTGTTGCACTGCACTGTAGCCGCTCTGTCAGGTTTATTCTCCTGTTTTCTTTTTTAATCTTCTAAATGCCCTCTATGTCTCATGTAAAGCACTCAAATCGAATCTAGACTCGTGATTCAAAGAGGAAACACTTTAAAAAGTCTCACCGATGTTGGAGTGCTTGAGCAATCTGCAGATCCGGGCTTCTCTCTCCAGTTTCTGATGATCTACGAGACAAACGGGTGGATCACAACCAGAGAACGTTACTGGGGACTGTTCATATAACAAGTGTGTCAAAATGAAAACCTCATTTTAGTTTATAAAGTCTGAACTTCTCTCAAGGTGAGACACGACTTCCCAACATGCATCTGTGCGAGCGGCCCGAGGGCTGCATCTGGCCCAGATGCCCATTTAACCCCTCATTCCAGACAGAGGAGAGGAGGAGGAGGGAGGAGAGGAGGAAGAGGAGAAGAGAGGAGAGGTGAGGAGAGGAGACGAGACAGAAGAAGAGAGGAGAGGAGGAAATAAGAGGAAATAAGAGGAGAGGAAACAAGGAGAGGAGGAGAGGAAACGAGCAGAAAGAAGAGTGGAGAGTAAATGTGGAAGTGAGGAGGAAGAGGAGAGGAAAAGGAGGAGGTCCAGCTCCTCTGACTGACAGCAGCTCCGTCAGTTCTGCCCTGCAGGTCAGAATCTGTCAATCACCTCAAAACACAAACTCAGGACGAACCGGAGACACAGAGACCTGAGAGACGAGCTCCTTACGAAAGGTGGAGCGAGGCTGAGTCCCACCCGCGAGCTCACTTCCAGTCACACCACTGTTGCTATTTTTAGATGATTTCTGAGGCATTTTTACGGAATTATATTGAGAGAAAAAGACATGAAACACGGGACGCTGCCTCATCACGTCCTGTCTGCAAACAGCACTTTAAAGGGACAGTTTGTGTTCTGTCACAACAGTCTGGAGTTCCTCCGTCCTCGTGACAAGTTGTTCTCTTGCTGACTGACTCGCTGAGATATGCTAATGTGAGCTTTCAGATCTGGTACATACACCTCATGATGATGATGACGATGATGATGACGCCTCTGCGTCTTCACATTCTCCTATAAACACACATGTTACAGGGCGTCTGTTGACGTCTTCCTCTCACCTCTGGCCGAGAGCTTTTTGGTGTTGATGATTTTGGCGGCGTACTCTTGGCCTGTGCAGAGTTTGACACAGCGGCGCACCACTGAAAAGGCCCCCCTGGGAAACAAAGACAGGAGACAGGAAGAGGAGACGGGTCAGCTGCCAGATAAGCTTTGTCAGCATCTAAGGGGAACCTCAGCCATCAGACTGACCTCACAGCTGTCCTGGACTCCCCTCTGCTTTCACAGCAGCCTGATCTGAATGCCTGATGCACACCAGTCTGGGTGGTAAGTGGAAGTAAACCCACGTATAACACTGTAATGTATGTAAAGGATTTCACTTTTCAAACACTTTTACCAAGAAATCTGTCCTGCAGATCTGTTTATAAAATAAAGATAAAAGATTATAATCTATGAAACATGCAATGTTATTTTATCAGCTGCTCCAACAACAAACTGGGGAAATAAACAGAAAATAACACAAGCGTCTGCTCCATGGCAACAGTTTTACTTCTCCATTATTATTTCAAACATTCAGACAAACAAACAAATAAGGTGCATGATAAAATATGCAAATATGAAGGAAACAGGCTTCTTTCTGTCACTTTCTTATCTGTGTTGTTTAGTTTACAATCTGCAGGAAAAATGACCAAACCATTATTATGAAACTGTCATATTTCAATCACACGTGAACACCGTCAGGTCCTTGGCCTTCCTGTCACCTGATATAAAGATCAAATCATGTTTTTAAACAACAACCACGTATATAAAGTAACACCCCGCAGCAGCGCCCCCTGTGGCCACAGAAGACGTGGCGACACCTGATTCGTCTAAATTCAGTCTGAAACAGGAGTCAGTCTGCAGGCTCCTCCAGTGTCAGAGATGTGAGTCGATCAAACGGCACGAATTAGAGGAAGTAAGTGTGTGTGTGTGTGTGTGTGTGTGTGTGTGTGTGTGTGTGTGTGTGTGTGTGTGCTGGAGTCTTTTAGGGCTCTTCAAACCCAACAGAGACAAACAGAAATAACCACCTCTGTCATTTCAGAGCTAATTTTATCTCACCTCAGTATTGTTACGCAATGAAACACTCATCCCCTCCCCACAAACTCTCCAGCATGAATACATGAGGAGGAGACGGGGGTGGGGGGGGGGGGGGGGTAGCATGACACTGGGCTGGTTACCTGCAGGGCTGCACGAACCTCGAATCATTCAGGAAGCCATTCAGCCAAAAAGCAAATCTGTAATATATCTGGAAAAGGTCTCAGAAATGAGGCCGCGGGGGTCGTACTACACTCCACTTGTCCACTTGTCCACTTGTCCACTTGTCCACTCACTAGAGCTTCTCCCTTCTCAACTTAGCTAACTCGGACGAAGGCTGTGACGTGGCTGAAAGCTCAAGAAAAAGCTACTAAGTGGACTTGAATATTAGCACTTTGAGTTATAAATACTTATTATAACGTAATGTTTGAAGTTATTTGTGGCTTTTGTTGCTTAAAGATTCAGCAGGATTTGATGAGCAGATTAAAGCTGAAACAACAAAACAACAACAAACAGATTGAATATTAAAATGTTTTGAGGAATTCAATGTCAAGTTTTAGGTTTTAAATATTAAGTCATTCATGACTTTTAGACTTTAGTCAGGAACAAAATCAGTCAACTGATCGATTAGTAGAAGGTCACAAAGTTAGTTGAGTCTTTGAATGTTTATCTGGGACTTCAGGTCTTGTTGTTGAAACTTGCATTGATAGATTTTTAGGCCACTCAGGCAGAATATTATAATATATATAATACACTGGAATATTATTTTAAGTTGATATTTTGAACTTGTGATCAAACAGCTGATTATTTCCACATCCAGCCGTCACAGAGCAGCACGGTCCTTCATGTTAGTGTCACCTGACGAATGTAAGTCCACTGTTTACTCTCTGCTAGCTCTGATTTTGGTCTCCACCACCTCTACAAAGCCTCTGAACATGAGCTGAACAAAGAGCCAGATGTTTCCCTCAGGAGGTGGTGGAGCCCAAACCCAGAGCTAACGGAGAGAGAGGACTTCATCCACGTGGAGGACCATGTTGCTCTGTGACTGCTGGATGTGGAGATAATCAGCTGTTTGATCACAAGTTTAACACATCAACTTAAAGCTGATGATGTAATAATAATAAAATAATCAGTTATTGCAGGTTTCAACGCGTCGCGATGCCCTTTGTAATATTAATGAATTAATTTAAAGTCAAAAGAACCTAAACTTGATGTCCATCCAACCCGCTTTCATCCACTGGAAGAGCAAATCTTCTCGATTGAGAAGCCGGAACTGGAGAACGTCTGGCATTAAAACAGCTGATCGTTATTCTGTCCATCGACTCATTTATTAATCAACTAACTTCAATTGAAGCCAAACTCTAGAAATCAGGGAGTGGTGGACAACGGCTGCAAGCAAAACTCAAGACTCCAAAAAACACTTGAGTTGCTCGATATCATCCTGTCTTTACATCTGCATCACACACACACACACACACACACACACACACACACACACACACACACGCACACACACACGCACACACACACACACACACGCACACACACACACACACATATACCAAAAAAGTGACAACACCAGCGAAACGGTAATAAAGCTCTGTTATCAGTGAGGGCAGCTGCTGCTACTCCAGCATCTCTATTGTCTTTAACTTATCACACACACACACACACACACACACACACACACAGCCTGTAAAATGAAATATCACCATGAGAGGATCCATCCACAGCACTGCACTCGCACTGCACCCCCCCCCCCCCCCCCCCCCCCCTCAGTGCTGTGGAATAAATGTTCCTGTGAGGCAAACATTGCAGAGAGATCCTCTCTACCCACGCACAACCTGACAGAGACACTGAGTCCACTTTGCATCAACCCACTGAGGCCCCCGTAGCCTCTCCAGTCCCTCTCAATGTGTCTGCATGCTGTCGGGGGGGCCACACGTCCCCAATCTGGACACACCTCGTTAGAGGAGCAGCTCCTCTGCTGAGCGGAGAGCCGCTGTGATTAAAGCCAGCTGATGATGAGGGAGCTTAATTCCAACACATCAGCTTTTCCCTGATAGGCTATTAGGCCAGTTTGTCCCTAATTAGCCTTTGGGCAGAGAGGACAGAGGGGACAGAGAGGACAGAGGACAGGGGGGGGGGGGGGGGGGGGGGGGGGTGCCCAGAAGTGCTCCCGGGCTCATGCAGCTCCATCTTCATGCCAAATCTAACTATGTGCTGCCTCCTGCCTTTCCAGAAGTCTGGTGGTGTGACAGCGCTGAGACACCACCGCCGGTCAGGCTGTGCAGACTTTAGGATCCGGACCAGCGTGCGTTTTTGTTTTGAAGGGATGGAGCTGCGTCCGTCTCCGCAGACCTCCATCCCTGCTGCTCCGCGCGGTTCGGACTCAGGGTCAGGCTGCATGCAGGAGACTCAAAGAAGCGTAATGGAACAGCGGCTTACTTGCCAAGCTCCTCGTACAGCTGGTATTCATCTGTGAAGCGCGTACAAGTAGTCGTTGCCATGGTGGATCCTCCTCGGACGGGGTGCGGGTGCCGAGTCCGAAATGCACGGTGCGTCGCTGCGGACGGGAGGACCTCGGGCTCTAGTCTCCGCCCACCTCAGACCTCCGGACGGCTGAGTGGTTCAGCTGCAGCCCGGCGCGCATCCACACACACACACATGCACTCACACACACGGTCCCGGCTCGGATGCTGGACTCTCCGCTCTGCCAGGTGGGGAGGACGGACTCTTTAAATACCGCTCAACATGCCGATGTGAGCTCACCACATGACGTGATCCCCCACGTGAAAAAAAGGAAAAGAAATAAAGAAGAAGAGAAATCAGAGAGCAGCTTCTGATTATTAATCTCATCTGATTATTAATCTCATCATCTGATTATTAATCTCACCCTCTGATTATTAATATAATCTGATTATTAATATCCTCTGATTATTAATCTCATCTGATTATTAATATCCTCTGATTATTAATCTCATCATCTGATTATTAATATCATCTGATTATTAATATCCTCTGATTATTAATCTCATCTGATTATTAATATCATCATCTGATTATTAATATCCTCTGATTATTAATCTCATCATCTGATTATTAATATCATCTGATTATTAATATCCTCTGATTATTAATCTCATCTGATTATTAATATCATCATCTGATTATTAATATCCTCTGATTATTAATCTCATCATCTGATTATTAATATAATCTGATTATTAATATCCTCTGATTATTAATCTCATCATCTGATTATTAATATCATCTGATTATTAATCTCATCATCTGGTTATTAATATCATCTGATTATTAATCTCACCCTCTGATTATTAATCTCATCATCTGATTATTAATATCATCTGATTATTAATCTCACCCTCTGATTATTAATATCATCTGATTATTAATCTCACCCTCTGATTATTAATATCATCTGATTATTAATCTCACCCTCTGATTATTAATCTCATCATCTGATTATTAATCTCATCTGATTATTAATCTCATCTGATTATTAATCTCATCATCTGATTATTAATATCATCTGATTATTAATCTCATCATCTGGTTATTAATATCATCTGATTATTAATCTCACCCTCTGATTATTAATCTCATCATCTGATTATTAATATCATCTGATTATTAATATCATCTGATTATTAATCTCATCATCTGATTATTAATATCATCTGATTATTAATCTCACCCTCTGATTATTAATCTCACCCTCTGATTATTAATCTCATCTGATTATTAATATCATCTGATTATTAATCTCACCCTCTGATTATTAATCTCATCTGATTATTAATATCATCTGATTATTAATCTCATCATCTGATTATTAATCTCATCCTGATTATTAATCTCATCCTGATTATTAATGCAGATAATGAGATCACAGCAGATTAACTTACTGAAGCTGCAGGTCTGAATCTACTTAAAGGTTTTCATGAAGGAACAAGACCTGCACAGAAACCTTGTCTCCATGTCCCCAAACAATCACTTCATTTAGGCATGGCCGGATTCAGGGGGGCCGGATTCAGGGGGGCCGGATTCATCTCAGGGGGCCCCGGGGGGTATTAACTAGTACATTTACTCAAGTACTGTAAGTACAAATCTGATGTACTTGTACTTTACTTGGTGATAAACTGAAGGATGAAGAGTAGCTCCACCTGAAACATCTACAGCAGTGAAACAGAAATATTAATCAATAATATTAATAATATAAACAAGGACAGGGAACATTTCACTGCGACATGAGTACTTTTACTTTCATACTTCAAGTAAAGTTTACTGATACTTTTAGGTTTCACTTCAAAGGTTTTGAATGCAGGATTATTACTTGTAGAGGAGTATTTTCTCAGTGTGTTTTTAGTACTTTCACTGAGGTAAAGGATGTGAATATTATTAGTATTATTTTATTATTTAACAGAGTATTTGTAAGTGTCTCCTCCGGCCTCCAGCTGAGGAGATTCACGGCTTTCATTAAACTGCTCACAGCCTCACTCCACCCTGTCTTTCCATCTTTACGTCTTCCTCTTCCTCTCACCTCTTCATCGTCAACTCATCTTTCCATCTGGAGCGGAAAGACGGAGAGATGAATTTAATGAAGACTTAATAACAGAAGGTATTACAGTTCTCTCCGGACGGATGCAGAAGAAGACAACTGGAGTCGCAGCAGCTACGTCACGTTTTCCCTTCTGTCTAACAGGAAACTAATTATTAATGTATTAACGAGCGATCAGGTCCACGAACAAGAGATTAAAGTACTGCAGTCAGAAGATGGTCAGTTTCTACTCTCCGCCACTTTTTAATAAACATTCTTATTATTAGTTGCAAGATGATTTAATGTCCTATTAACAGCGTTTTACTGTGTTGTGTCAACATTAATAAAACAGTTACAAATTCTAAAAAGTAACTACATCTACTCAAGTACAGTTTTGAGGTACTTGTACTTTATTTTAATGTTTGATATTTTACAGTTGTGTTTTTTTGTTTTTTGTTTGTTCGTTTTGTTTTATAGTTTTGTTTTTGTTTGTTTTGTTGGTTGTTTGTTGGTTTGTTTTGTTGTTTGTTGGTTTTGTTGTTTGTTGGTTTTTGTTTGTTTTGTTTGGAGGCAGCTGAACCAGTCTAACAGCAGTAGACCATCGTCCATGTTGTTTTATTTTTATTGATGATGACGACTGAAGAGGAGACGAGAAAGATTCGTCTTCGGGCTGAAAGTGACCAGAAGTCTGTTTCCATCCACATGTTTTTATGAGCATTTTCAATTTAAAAAATAAAAACAGGCAGCAGCTGTTTATCTCGAGGAACCAACTCCTGACGAACGTTAGTGGATAGAAACACACAGAAATTAGCACTTTGTTTTGGCGATTGTCTGGAAATGTGGTTGAAATTTGAGCTACGTTTGGATGGAAAGTTGTAGGAATGACCTCAGTAGGGCAGACAAACATGTAGGCACCGCAGAGTCATTAAATAAAGAGCAAAGAGGTGAACAAAGTACACACATTTATCAGATCTCAAACTGCCAAAACATCAAATAAATGATATAATGACGCGTCCTCGTCGTCCGTCTCGCTCCACACAAAAGCAAGTCAGCTCTCACAGCTGAAGACAAACCTCCAACACGACAGCGCTGCAGGTAGAAGCTGACTTTACTTCAAGCAGGTCTGTAAATAAACCAGGATTCAGTTCGTATTTGGTTGAGTGTTTCTTCAGAACTGCACCGCACTGGGTGGGATGTCAAACAAGGACGGGTCGAACTGCTGCCCTTTGAACGGCGACCCCTCAGCGTCCCAGCCCTTCTTCAGCATGTCGTGCACCTTCTGTGGAGAGAGACATGGAGGAACATCAGCACCAGCCACTCTAATACGACCACAGCGCCATCTACAGGTGAGACAACTCGCTGCATTTGACCAAAAGTGCAAATGAAGGAACATAAAAACAAACTGAAGCTGATTTCGACACAAACTTAACTTCTTCGTCAACATTCAATATTCAGTCAAATCAAGAGCGTCTCCAAACTCTCTACAGACCCTCTGAGACACACACCTCGTCACGTTAATGCGATGGAGATATATTACGTCTGAATAAGCCACTTTTACATAAAGGTCACAGTGAATGAGCCGATTTCACGCAGAGGAGATTCTGCTTCTGTCGTAGTGCTGAAAAAAGCCACAATCCCAATCAGAGCAGCAACAAGTCTATGTTTTACATTTTCATTCATGACAACTGCCATCGTGAATGAATGAATGTCCGGGTTAGTCATAACCTCGTGTGTTCGGGTCTGACATGATGAAGTAGCAGCGAGGTCCCGACCTGATCCTCAGGACCCGTATCAGAGCCATCGCATCGGATCGCGTCAGCTGAAATACTCCGTACGTCTCCTCTCCAGCGGATCACGTCAGTTTCAGGAGTCACATTCAGCCGTTTCATGTGGCCACTGTGTACATTTCTTGTGTTGTTTATGTGTTTATTCTTGTGTATTGTGTTAATTTCACACAGAACCACTGATTCACCAGACAGTCGTGCAGGAATGTGGTCAAACAGGAAGTGAAGACATCCGTGTGGTTCTCCTGGATCCCCTGCGGCGGGTTACTGCTTCCTCATAAGAGACTCCAGCAGAGAAGCTGCAACTTCCACAACACTGTGTGTGTGTGTGTGTGTGTGTGTGTGTGTGTGTGGAGTCCTCACCAACTCGTGGCTCTGCGGTTTCCCCTGCAGCTTCTGGTGGTAGTCGAAGGTGAGTCTGTCCAGGACGGCGTGCTCCTCGTCATCGACTGTTGCCATGGAGCGCTCGCGGTTGATTTGGTTTATATCGATCTCCTTTTCTCCTTTCAGCACGGCGTTCCACCAAACCTCCGAGGTCTTACTGAGCGACAGCTGGAAGTCAAACGCGCCGAGAGTTAATCAAACGCTGTTGACTTAAAAGTTATTCATACGGACAAAATCGCGCGCGCGTACTCACGACCACACAGCTGCCAGGCTCCAGACTCCACAGAGAGTTCTCAGTGTTGATCTTGTGGGTGAATTCTCCCTCCATCAGCGTTTTCTCTTCGGCCCCCTCCCTCACGCACACCTGCATGCCGCTGGTCTGCAGACTAACTCTGACCTGAGGACAGCCAGCGAGACACAACGAGCGTGAGACACGGCCGCAATCGCTGACGTGAGATGGGTCAGGAGGTGGAGCGTGTTTACCTGTCGGCCTTTCACGACCGTCTCTGGCACAAACACGCGGACCTCCACATCAGTGTAGTCCTGAGACCAGCTGTAGTTTTCTCTCACCGCCCCGTTATAACTGTCGGGGTCCGCCTGAAACTTCTCCTGAGCCCTGAAACACAACAGGCACAGAATGATTTAACAACTCACGATGTGTCACATGTTTTGAGCCTCACTCGTTTCCTGTAATACGTTACACATTTAAAATATCAAAAAGATTATCATCTAATTCGACCACGGTAAGGCTGAACAACTAAACAACTCCTCAGCTCAAACGTCGCTGCTGCTGGTCGGCGTCCATGTTTGTTTTGGTAGAAGAACACATGACAGTTGGCTTCCTCGCAGGTTTTGTGGGGCCGTCTACCTCCACCTTTACGTAACGTCTAAGATGAAGTCAATCAAACCAAATCTCTTGTTTTGTTCCACCAACAGTTCAAAAAACTGTCACGAAGACGAAGAAACCAGCAAATCATCACGACTGAGAAGCCGAAAGTGGAGAAATGTTTGCGTATTTTTGAGTTTTTGCTTGAAAAATGACTCCAACAGTTAATCAACATTGTTTATCGATCGTCACTGCGGTAAATATGATGGTGATATTGATATTGGAGAAATCCTAGTTACTATTACTGCAGCATGTGCCAATATGTAATGTCATTTTCAACAGACTGATGAGACAGATTAGATTCACCAATAAAAACAAGAAGCTTTGAGGGATAAAACCACTGCACTCACTTTTCTGAGCCGGCTGCAGCAGCCTGGCCTCCCTGAGCTACCTGGCCTGGGCGGCTGCTGCTGCTGCTGTCGGGCTGAAGGCTGTCGGTCGCCTCTGAGGAGGCCGGAGCTGAAACACCTCCAGCGTCTGAGGTGGAGCTCTCCGTCTGCTCCGCCTCTGTGCTGGGCTCCTCTGCCTCCTCGGGAGGCTCGGCGGCGATCTCCAGCTCTTGAACGGCCGGAGGAACACATCGACTCTCCTCTCTCTTCTGCAGCTCGCTCAGCCGTCTCTCTCTGTCGTGATCGGCCACCTTCTCAAACAGCTTAAAAGTCTGAAGCGGAGATGAAAGATTATTCACTGAGAGGAGGAACTAGACTGGCTGCGGCTGCAGAGTTAGACTGTCTTGAAAACTCAGTCCAGCACAGGATCTCACACCACCTGGACACTTAAAGAGTAACTTAACATTCCCTGGACATCTTACGTTGGCTGACCTCCAGTGATGTACATGTGTACTCCAGGACCCTGTGACATCACTGGGTGTGAAACTGTTTTAGAGACGTGTTGATTCAACTGTATGATCATTCTGGAGGTTGTAGTTTGTGGTGATGTTGTGTTCTACAGAGAGGTTCTGTAGTTTAGCAAACCCTCATTGTTGTAATTGGGGTGGACAAAATAATATAAACACCTCTCCAGCTAGAATCCTGTCAGGGATCAGTGAGCGCTTCACTAACATGCAGTGGCAAATAATATCAAAACAAGCGCACAGATTGTAACTTAACTCAGGAAGTCGCTCTTTGCCGCGTTGCCATGACACTGAAAACCTTTAACATGCTGACAAACTTCACCTTAAACACCATCTTCTCCGCCACACCAGGAGGGAAGCCCATCTTGTCGTTGGGACCTGACAGCAGGCGATAAAAGTCCGTCTTGCGGTACAGAAACCCAAAATAGACCTGGAGAAAGTCCTGAATGTTTCCAACGTGCTGCAGGATCCCCAGCAGAGCGTTGTCGTACATCTCTGTCATCTCCAGCGGCGACGCCATCGCGGCTTTTCACGTTTGTCCGTGTTCACTGACCTTTAAAGGATCCCAGCCGACGAGTTACGAGCCCAAACGAAGAGCCTTTGTCAACAAATGTAAGTTTATAAATAAGTGGGACTTGCTGGGTAACGTTTCTTGACGGCTGTGTTCCTCCTTTCAGAACTATAATAATACTTCCGGTCACGAATTTTTCGAAATAAGTGCGCAATCTTTACAAATACGTAAAGTTTGACGACATAAATCGCACACAAAAACCAAAAAACACAAGCGTAAAGATACAATATTATATTACGTTGATTTCAACAGAGCTAATAATTGTTATGATCATTCTATTGGAAGATGTACTTTCTCAAAACTATTTATTTTTTCTCTATCCGGTTGGTACAGTTCAACAGTTGTCCGGTGGAAACACATGCCTGACTGTCGAATAAATAGTTCCAGTGTACAGGCACACTTATCCAGATAAATAACACTTTTGCCAAGTTGACACGAGTTATAATCATTGCCGTGTGGCAGATTTGATTATATGTTAGAAGTATAAAGGCGCTGGAGTCAAAACAAATGAGAGAAAACTGTGTAAAATCACGTAGTTAGCTTTGCACGCTCCAAACATCTCATTCCTCTAAAACAAACATGGCGGCGTCCTTGAGCAGCGCAGGCAGCGCGAGACTGCTGGTAAGTGAAATAGTATTTAAACTTTTAATACATTTCTATGAGCTCATGTTGACATTGTACATAATGGTGTGCTCTTGGTAATTCATCTGTAAGCTAACAGTCTGAGAGCGTGTTTATTTAGAAGCTAACGGTTTAGCTAACATAGCTTCAGTGTCAAGTCTGGATGTTTTGATGAGTCGCTCCTTTTCAACACCGTCCAGCAGATCAGTTCTTTGTGTCACACATATTCAGTCAGCTAGTTAACTGTTCTCTTTGTGTCTCGTTTTAATGACAACATTATGGGCCGTGAAAATGTATTGACATTGGCATAACCAAGCTTAAACTGTCACCTGCCCCGGGTCCCTGCCCCGGGTCCCAGACCCTCATGGGCCCCGAGGATTACAGCTTCACAGAGTGGTTATTAGTTTGTGGTCATTTAATATATTGACATTTAGTTTGTTAATACTGCAATGTCCTCTTGTAGATTAGCTCAGTGTAAATATGGTTTTATATATAATATACATGGTTTATTTAACTAAATAAATGTGTGCTCAAACTACCACAAATAATTACTAATTAATACAATAGGGGTTCAATATGGGTCCACAGCTCATTTTCCCCTGGTGCATCCTCCTGGGATGATTTGACATAACAAATTCACCATAACAGTATCCAGTAATCCAATACAGAGATGACAAAGATTATTGTTTTGTGTTGATTATGAGAACGACAGGCTTTGAAGTTATTTCTGAAGCGTTTTGTTCTCAACACCAGTCTTAGTAAACTGATGGTTTCCACTCTCATGGTGTTTCCTCTGCAGAGTGCCTTCGTCAGGTCCGGCTCATTATGCTGCTCCTCTGGAAGCAGAGCCGTCCACGTCACTGCAGCGTGCTGCAAGGTAAACTCACTGCATCCAGACACCACCAGGGTCAACTGTCAGGCTGTTAAAAATATAAATACAACCTGTAACCCTCTTAAGACTGCTGTATCAAAGGGACTTAAAGCACAGGCTCACAAAACAATACTCGCATGCCCGTATGAACATTGAAACAGGTTGACCACTGAGACATCCCGTCCCATTGCTCTTTCAATGTAAGAGATGGAGGGGACAAAATCCACAGTCCCCATTCTGAGCTAAAATACAGTCTCAAGTTTAGCTGAAGCTAATACATGAAGCTTTATCACACCTTAATTGTCTGGGATAAGTGAAAAACAAAAACATTTACTATGTAGTACTGGAAACATCTGAATAAATACTAATTAGATAATCTGTCTTGCCTTCACATAATTGAAATGTCTGAATGAGGATGAGTCTTGAAGCTGAGAAGTGAACAACCGTCAGTGCTCCTGCTTTCAGATCAAGTCTCAGATATCAGTTTGCTCCATCAGAGACCTCACTGACATTATGTCCTCTGTCTTTCTGTCTTTCTTTCTCTTTTGTTGTCCAGAATCGAGCAGCTCGTGTCAGAGTGGGGAAAGGAGACAAACCTTTGACCTATGAGCAAGCACTTCCACCTCATCACATTGGCCACCGCAAAGGATGGCTGTCGCAGCACACCAGTGAGTATGACCGGGCTCGTTACAGAGCAGCTTCTGGATCTCCAGTCTGATCCCAACGTGAAACACAACAGGACATTTCCTTAAATTAATCTTCAATCAATCTTTTCACCCTTGATGAGAATGTCTCCATGAAAGTGGGTTTAGTTCTGTGTGTCTGAGCCCTCCCTCCTGTTTCTGCCAGGTAACCTCAGAGGAGAGGGTGGAGCGGCTGAGCGCACCACAGAGGACGTGTTCTTACGGCGCTTCATGTTCGGGACCTTCCACAGCTGCCTGGCCAACGAGATCGTGATCAAAAGGCGCGGCAACGTGCTCGTCGTGTGTGCTTTAATGTTACAGAAACTGCCGCCACAGAAGTTTTACTTTTTAATAGGCTACTCAGAGTCGCTGCTGTCGCACTTCTACAAATGCCCCGTCAAGATAGAGCTGCAGACCCTGCAGGATAAAGCTGTGTACAAGTACCTCTGATGGAATACTAAATGTTTCTGCTAGAGATACTTTCCCACCAGCGATGCCATCTTCAGTTTGAATTTCCCCAAAATTGACTCAGCAAAGGTTTTCAGCTTCAGTGCTTTTGTGAAACAAACTCTCAGAATTAAATAAAATACAATCATGTGTTTATGCCTGACATTGTTTAACAAATATAGCAAACACAAGGTTTATTATACTGTATGTATGTATATACTGCAATTCCAGTTCACTACGTTTCAACCAGATCTGTTATTTACCTTTGAAGATGTCTTGATTTCATCCTTTTATCATCGTGGTTTGTAAGTCGCGGGAAAAGTTAGTTTGTGTAATTCCACAAAGCAAGATAACGAGTTAAACCAGACTTACTTCAGTAAACCAGGCTCATTATCAGGGCGTTCTGTTTGATAAAGGAGGTTTAAAGAGGTCTGATTTAAGTTACTATGGAAACTTCTTTCATTTTTCTATTTAATGTTGTTTCTATACTTTACAGGGACACGAGCCTAAGCTTGATTGCGAAGCCCAAACCTCGACGAGCTTTTAAAATACACAGAAAACAGCTGAAAACACAAACAATAACACAATGAGACTTCCTGATCAGGCTTCATGTGAGGCTGAAAGGAAACGCAGTGTTTCTCCCTGAGGGTTCCTTTTTACTGCTGACCTGTGAACATGACATGACGTGCTGCGTGTCTGCACAGCAGTCCAGTCAACACAACACGCTTTTAAATGCACTGTAGAAACGCCCCATTATTGCCTTTGTCGCGTCATATCGTCTCATTCCTTCGTGTTCCCCGTCTGCCTCTTCGCTATCGACTGACCAATAGATGGAAAATGCTAGAATATAATCCCATAAAGCTAATATATAATAAGGCTAATAAACGAATTAAACTGACCACCAGTCTGAAGATATTTATAAAGTATTTCCATCATACGGAGGCTGGCATGTTCCTGGAAAGGCTGGGGTCCTATGAGACATTCATTCATTATAGTGTGTTATAGACCATTAATTAAATGTTTCTACACTGTTGATAAATGCTCAATACTACATTGTACTCTGTGTGTGACACCAGTTAGAAGTAACCACAACAAGTGCACTGAAGTGCTTCTTTTGATTTATTTTTAATTAAATTTCATCAAAGTGCAAATACATTCACATTTAAGGCACACGGGTCTCGTCAGTGCAAACACAAGGTACACAGGATTAAAGCGTTCATTTCGAATGTTACCATGTGAAATTTCCCTTGATGAAGTCCTCACGCTTCACAGAAAACATCCAAAAAGTATCCCAGCACTTCTTCCACCTTCCACTTAAAAAAAGGCTCTCAACAAATTAATACTCAGTGTAAAATATTGTGATAACCAAACATCAGGATTAAAAATGTAAAAAGCTGTGTCCGTTCTTTAAATCTGAGGCACAAAGTTGGAGCAATAAGAGTGTCCTACCAAGAAAGACTTTTTGTCTTAAGATAAAAGTATTTCAGTTCAAACGTATTAAAGAGAACAGAGCTGTATAATGTACAGGATCACCTTAAAGAAACAGTTTGACATTTTAGGAAGTCTTGTCGAGTTAGATGAGAAGATTGATGCCACTCTGCGTACGGTAAATATGTGGATAGAGCCAGCAGTTAGCTTAGCTTAGCATAAAGACTGAAAACAGCCTCCAGCTCTGTGAAGCTTCCATAAAATGACGTACGAGTTAAATAAAAAAAAGACAGAACGTGAAGCTACCCGTTTTCTCCTTTTTCCACAATTCGTTTGTGCTAAGCTAACAGTCTGCCGGTGATAGCTTTATATGCTATCTTCTTATCTAACACGCAGCCAGCGTTTCCCAGAATGTCCAACTGTTCCTTCAGAGATGATTCGATTAATGACAGCTACAGAGTACCAGCAAACACGTGGTTCGTTTAAGAACAAAACAATCACATCTCCACATCGGACTAACACCCCCAACATTTTATGTTTCTCTGACTGGTAAAATGTTCAGATGGCACTTTGAACCCTGAACATAATGAACAGAAGAACGTTTATAGTGCAGTTTATATGCAGAAACACGTTACAGGATAGTAAATCAAATCTGCACAACAAGAAGTGAAGAAATCTTAAAAGAAAACATAATAAACTTGAAATTACGAGACATATGAGCACAGCTCAGGAAAAAAAAAAGATATTTTTCACAGTGACTTAGTGGGAAGAGCACAGGTGTCATTGATGACATTAAAGGAAAAGTTCGACATTTTGGGAAATATGCTTATTCGCACGTGTAAAAGTATGAAAGTGGGAAAACGACACAATGCCAAGATGTCACGTCTTCATTACTGAGCTTTAGTGCTGGCAGACATGTTGTCACTGCTGCATGAAGCCAGGCTAGCTGTTTCACCCTGTTTTCAGTCTTTGTGCTAAGCTAACTGTCTCCTGGCTGTGCCTTCATTTGTAATGTACGGACATAAGAGTGACATCAATCTGAAAACTAATAATTGGCAGGAAAGGGAATAATTGCATTTCCCAAAACGTCAAACTTTTCCTTTAACTATGGCTCTGTTCCATTCAGGTGTTCCAGTAAACCATGACAGAGTGGCAGTGAGCCAGCAGGACCCTCAAACTGCAGCAGCTAAATAGAATTCAGCCATCATTCATTTTATTATTTACACCTGTGCGTTTCCCTTCTGAGACATGTCAAAATTTCACAGTAGGAAGCAAAAGGCCTCTCCGACTGTCAGACAAACCAACCCCACCTTCCACCGTCAGTATGAAGTCGTCCACGTTTGGCAGCCTCCTGGAGCTCGTTGCGTCTTCTTTACTTGATGTTACGGCAGCTGTCGCCCTCGCAGGACTGGAGCTTTATGAGCCGCTGGTTCATCGCCTGCAGGAGGGCTGGATCCACCTTCTTCACGATGTTCTCCAGCTGGTGGGGGTCTGACGTCAGGTTGTACACTTCTACAAACGACTGGGGGCACGAAGAAGAACAAGACGCTGAGCTTCACATCTGTTTTCACACAAACGACTCAGATAAACAAACACAGTCCCGCCGTACCTCGCTGTCGGCAAACTCGCAGTATTGCAGGTCGTGTTCACCGTCGAGGGTCCTGACGCAGGCGTAGGTGTTGTTGTAGGCGTCTTCGCACACGCAGTCTGGGAAACATTGCTGAAGGAAATCAAGTGTTGAGTGAGTGCTGCAACTAAGAATTAATGTCATTGTTTTCTCAGATTAAAGCCACCCTGGGGAGTTTTGGAGTTTGTCAGGTTGCCATTTTGTTGGTATGTTTGTTCACTACCATCATGTGCACAAGATGACATCATACACCTCCCTGCCTACTGCAGGAATGCAAGTTATAAAAGACTGAGGAATGTTTCTCCTTCCTCGTAAAACAGTTTGCAAAGTTTAGTTAGTGGACCATCTGACATTTGAGCAATGCCACTGAAAGCTCTGGAAAAGGCTAGTACTGTAAGTGGACCTTTAGTTAGTGCTGCGCTTAAAAAGGGGACAATCCAGGTTGATTTTCCTCATGAATCTGACGATGTTTTTATGGGTTTTGCGCTGCTGCATGTTGCAGAGACAGTGACAGGAACAGGATGAACGAGTGTATTAAAAGTCTGGTTCGATCAGCTGTTATGGAGGAAAGAACCAGGAGGAGTTTAAAAAGTGTTGAGTGACTGTTTTCTGAGACACTGGATGTATTTACATCATTCTTAAGGTGTAATTTCATGTGTATTTGTCTTGTTTTTAGATGCATCACTTGTGATTGGCCTTTTATTGATAGGTCAGTTGTATTTATACAGTTTTGTTTTCTAACTTGCTCACTAGGTGGGCTCCTGACCAGGAGTCATGACTGTTCTGGAGCTTTCAATCATATGGCACGAGCTTCCTCAGCAGATGATTGTTGTGGTAGATACTCACAGACAGTCCAGGGCCGAGTTTGGGACAAGCAGGATCTGTTGTTGGATGTCCCTCTCCGGTGTATTCAACAAGGAAAAAGGGACGAGCAGTTCCATTACGCAGTGACGGAGCCTAGTCAGAGAATCTGAATGTTAGTCATTTAAGACTGAAGGAAATTTAACATTTAGGAAAACATTTAAGGAAACTGCTGACCATCTGAGAGAGGAAAGACTGGCCGTCCACATTCACAGAAGACAGGTTGACACCAGATATGTCCAGTATGGTGGGAGCCAGGTCAATATTCAACACCGGAGCCTGAAGGAGTCGAGAAACAAAGAGAGGATTAAACAGCAAAGTGAAACTGAATTACACATGCAAGGAAAAACGTGTGTGTGTGTGTGTGTGTGTGTGTGTGTGTGTGTGTGTGTGTGTGTGACCTGCAGCGTCTGGTTTGGTTTGATGCCTGGACCCCGGACCATGAGCGGGACCCTGATGTCAAATTCATACAGCTGCCTCTTATCAATGGGCAGAGAGAACTGACCTGGAAGAGAGACGACAGGTGATCACTGTGAGGCAGCACACAGACAGGAAGAGGACCGGGGGGGGGGGGGGGGGGGGGGGACGCTCAGACCTGTGTGGTAGCCGTTGTCTGAGGTGTACAAGATGTAGGTGTTGTTCAGTTCCTTTATACTGTCGAGTTTCTTCACCAGCTTCTCCACCATGTCGTCCACAGATAACAGGGTCTGCCACCTGCAGCAGCATTTACACTTTTATTTTGGTCACAAAACATCGGAGCGGATTCTTCCACCTCCAAAATAAGACCATATATAAATGTCCCCTCCAACATCACTTCTAGTTCATCTCATTTCAAACCACATTTAATGAGACATTTCAGTCTGAAGCAAAGTGGTGGCACCTCTTCCTGTACGCGTTATCCAGGAAGGTGAGCGAGCTGTTAGGCATGGGGTTGACAGGTTGACGCAGCAGCCAGTGTTTGTCCTGCAACACGCAGACAAACAGAGATTCACTGGAAAAGACTATGAAATAATAACAGTTATCAAACGGAATAATGTTTGACGTTAACTTGGACAAACCTTCCCTGGTTTGTCAAAGCTCCCGTCTCGAGGAGCTTTCACGTCGCCGAACTCCTTCTGGTACTGCGGTGCTGCCGTCCAGGGGGAGTGAGGAGCAGGGGGGGACAGCATCAGGAAGAACGGATGCTGGGGGCTCCGGTCCTCCAGGAAGCGAAGGGACCGGTTCGTCTGGATCGAGGAACAAACCACCACTGAACACACGACTGCTGCTAAATTTTACATTTGATTAAAAACAAAAAAAACACACACACACACACAGAAGGGGGGGGGGCAAAGACCCAATCTCAGAGAAAGCAGCAGCGTCTTTGTTTGTTAGACGCAGGATCAGACATCAGGAAACAAACAAAAAGTGGAATAAAAACTAAAATACACTCCGTGAGCCGCACGAACAGGGAGGGTTGTGCATGTGTTGCATCTGTGAGTCATTATCACCCCAGGAGACGTAACGGCTGCTAAACACATGCTTTAAGATGTGACTAATGCTCCAAGTCTCACACTGTGTTAAATCAGTCTTTTTCCTCATTTAGTTTGGTTGGTAATCAACTGCCTTATGACATTCTGAAACTTCTTGTCCGACTAACTGGAGAGCGGGTTTTGTTTTGATTTCTTTTGGCCGATTCAGTCTTTTTAAATGTCATTCAAATTTTTGTTTATTTCCGTTTCAGTTCCAGATCTGTTGTAATACTGAACAGCCCATAAGCTTGCGACCACCATTTTGTTGCAAAGATATAAACGTGATAGAGCCCTCCACAGTGTATATACAGTGAAGCTGCCTCTAAATCTGAAGACGACACCTTTTTAAACCCTGTTTTTACCTAAAATCTGCTCCACAGTCATTTTTAGCCCTGCTAGCGACCTGGATCTAGGGACAATGTGGGTCCACCACTTTGGTCCAGACTAAAATATCTCAACAACTAGCAGATGGATTGGCACAGAATTTGGCACAGCCTCAGCTGTACTTTGCGTTTAATGCTAATTAGCATATGTTAGCACGCTAACGCTACGATGGTGAGCACGGCACACATTATGCTGATGTTGCACCACTGTGACAAGAGAAAGTTCAGCACTCATAAACTAAATGTATCAGCTGACAGATGAGGACGACATGCAGCAGCAGCATGAAACAGATGACTTCACACATTTCAAAAACACAAAGAAGCCAAACGGCTTCACTCAAACACTCTACAATCTAAATGTAAATACTCTGACAGAAATTAAATTAGCCATATGAGTTCATTTCATGCATTTCCAGAACATCATCGAGCTGTTGATGATTAACCTTCCACACTGCTGACTGGCCGACAAAGAAGACTTACTAGACATTTTATATTTCTATGACAGCAGCTGATTCAGACAGTTTGCAGGTAAACGGTCCTGTATCTTCCCATAAATCCTAACATAAACTTCCCTATAGATGTCCGGATACATGAAATACTGCTGATCACAGGCAACGAGTGTGTGTGATCACAACTCACTATGAGGTCTGTGAGGTAGTCCTTGTCATAACTGTCCCCGTGCTTTTCTTCTTTGCCGTTGACTGAAAGTGTGTAGTTGTAGTACTGCGAGTTCCCCACCTGTAACCATACAGCAAAGGCTGTGACAACACAAGTACTTGTTAATGTATGTATTTGTGTGTGTTGACGTGTGCGTGACTCACCAACGCATGCCACTGGTCCCAGCCAGGTGGAACATAACCAACTTCTCCTCCGTCTTTCTTACCGTACTGATGGCAGAAAGAAAAAAAACCCACACAGATGAGAAACATGATGAAGAGTCTACAGTCACACTAGCAGCTCTGTGAGGTGCCTCCAGCTAAATGCTAACAAATGCGTGCTAACAAAATGTCACGGCAACCCATCCAGTAGTTGTTCAGTTATTTCAGCTCGCATGGCTACAAAAACATTTGGACGGTTGATAAAAATGACTCATATTCTCAAATATGAAGCTTGCAAGTGTGTTACAGGAAGTGGGGGGCCGAAACACCCCCGCCCCCAAGTGACTGAGACGAGCTATATTTGTATTATTGCAATCATTTTGTCCTCTACTGGTTCCAGTCACCCCCAACATCTGTGTATTTAATCATCCTTTAATTATTAATCTTTTCTGATGGTTACCTTTAATATATCGTATTGTGTGCCATGTGTTTTTGTTGATCTGCTGTGGCAGGTGTTTAGTTTTCAGTGTGGCACTCTCATGAACAACAACAGCAGCTGTTATTACAATGTTGTGTGGTGCTGCACTATTCTCATGATATATTTTGAAATGTGTCTGTCTGGTCATTTGTTTTTTTGTTCAAGCAAAGTTTTGTTTGTTTGTTTGGGGTCTTTTTGTTCCGGTGGCTGTGGTGTTACACTTTCAAAATGTATTCATTTATTTATTATATCTGCAACTGTTATATTATAGAGACCGTTTCTGCATAGATCTACTTCCCACAACTGTCCACAATTGTTCTGTTGATCGTCCAGAGTACCGAGGACGCTGTGTCCGGAAGGAGATGCTGGTGGAAATCGGACTGAAATAGATCAACAACTATTGGATGGATTGCGATGACATTCATGACTCCCTTCAGGAGGAATTGCAATAATTTTGGTGATCACCTGACTTTTCATCTAGCGCCACCATGAAGTCGGCATTTCTGGTTTGGTTGAGTGACCTTAATTTAAATTTGTCCGATACTTTGATAACACCCTAAAATAAGATGGTGAACATGGTGCTAAACATCAGCTTGTTAGCATGCTGACGTTAGCATTTAGCTCAAAGCACTGTTGTGTCCAAGTACAGCCTCACGGAGCTGCTAGCATGGGTGTAGTCTCGCACTAGCACTGTTGTAAATTGGGTTAAAATAAAACTTTAAAGGGGAACGTTGATTCATGCAGTTGACACACTAAATGTTTATTTCTAATATTTACAACTTCTTATATGTTTGGGTTAGGTTAAAATATTTAATCAGCAGTCGTTATAATGTGCTGAATGTACTGAAACAGGAAGTGCAGCAAGTGATAGTGACCACGTATCAAACCCAGAACTTAAACTGCAAAGAAAACTGCGTGTTCAAACCTGGTTCAGATATTTCCCAGCAAAGAAGGTCTGGTACTTCTGTTTGCTGAGGTAGATGGGGAAGGCCTCGGACTCTGGGCCTTTCTGCCACAGAGGGCTGGAGCAGTTCCCAGACAGGGAGTTGTTCCTCACCTCGTGGTTGTGGGGGTACTGACCCGTCAAAATGCTGCTCCTGCTGGGGCAGCACAGCGGCGAGACTGTAAACTTCACAGGAGAAGGAAGCGAGAGCAGAGAGCAGCGATAGAGGAAGATGAGAATAGGGGAACAATAGAGGGGAAAAATATGATGAAAGAGAAGCACGACAGTGAAGAGGAGGATGTGTAACTCCTTCAGTTTCAACATCTTAAACACATGTGAAATCATAGGTGAGTGCAGAGGTGAAGAAAGACTCAGGTCCTTCAGTACCACTACAGCAATGTACAAATACTCCATTACAACTTATATAAGTATCATCAGCGAAATGCACTCGTTCTCCTACGACAGATTATTTATTTTAGATTGCAGCATTTTACTGTTGTAGCTGCTCCTGGTGGAGCTGAACTGCTTTATACACAGTTAGCTAGTTTTAACTGCTTTATATACAGTTAGCTAGTTTAACTACTTTATATACAGTTAGCTAGTTTAACAGCTTTACATACAGTTAGATAGTTTAACTACTTTATACACAGTTAGCTAGTTTAACTACTTTATACACAGTTAGCTAGTTTTAACTGCTTTATACAGTTAGCTAGTTTGAACTGCTTTATATACAGTTAGCTAGTTTTAACTGCTTTATACACAGTTAGCTAGTTTAAACTGCTTTATATACAGTTAGCTAGTTTAACTACTTTATATACCTTTAGCTAGTCTGAACTGCTTTATATACCTTTAGCTAGTCTGAACTGCTTTATATACAGTTAGCTAGTTCTAACTGCTTTATACACAGTTAGCAAGTTTAACTACTTTATATACAGTTAGCTAGTTTGAACTGCTTTATATACCTTTAGCTAGTCTGAACTGCTTTATATACAGTTAGCTAGTTCTAACTGCTTTATACACAGTTAGCAAGTTTAACTACTTTATATACAGTTAGCTAGTTTTAACTGCTTTATATACAGTTAGCTAGTTTAACTACTTCATATACAGTTAGCTAGTTCTAACTGCTTTATATACAGTTAGCTAGTTTAACTACTTTATATACAGTTAGCTAGTTTGAACTGCTTTATATACCTTTAGCTAGTCTGAACTGCTTTATATACAGTTAGCTAGTTCTAACTGCTTTATACACAGTTAGCAAGTTTAACTACTTTATATACAGTTAGCTAGTTTTAACTGCTTTATATACAGTTAGCTAGTTTAACTACTTCATATACAGTTAGCTAGTTCTAACTGCTTTATATACAGTTAGCTAGTTTAACTACTTTATATACAGTTAGCTAGTTTGAACTACTTTATATACAGTTAGCTAGTTTAACTACTTTATATACAGTTAGCTAGTTTTAACCGCTTTATATACAGTTAGCTAGTTTAACTGCTTTATATACAGTTAGCAAGTTTTAACTGCTTTATATACAGTTAGGTAGTTTAACTACTTTATATACAGTTAGCTAGTTTTAACTGGTTTATATACAGTTAGCTAGTTTTAACCGCTTTATATACAGTTAGCTAGTTTTAACCGCTTTATATACAGTTAGCTAGTTTTAACTGGTTTATATACAAAACATTATTTAAATGAAACCTTGTGAGAAGTTTAGAGGTGAAATTACTGTGCTGACAACTCGTGAAACATCACAAGGGGCCTGACAAGCCAAGAAGCTTGGCAACCGCTGGTTTAATGTTGAACAGTGTATCGTATTGTAGAAATCTTATGTCTTTAATGTAAAATCTGTCAAACAAATGTAGTGGAGTAAAAAGTCCAATATTTCCCTCTGAAATGTAGTGGATTAGAAGAAAAAAAGTGGCATAAAATGGAAATACTCAAGTACCTATATATTGTACTTGAGTAAGAGGATTCATTTACTCACAGCATTCACAAACGTTGCTCCTGCGGCTCCTATTAAGGCTTTAGTTTTCTTCATCGGGGTCTGCAGAACAGAAACAAGGACATGCAGAGTGACACATCTCCCGACATGAAATGAGCCCAGACAGAAACGTTGTGAATTAATTGCTCCATAAATAGTAAACTGTGTAGGTCTTTGAGCACTAACAGAGTCATTGTGAGCTTGTTAGCAGCCCTGTGAACCTCCTCTAGAGACCTGCTGCCTTCTCACACTGTAATCTGCTTCTGATTCATAGCACCAATCGATTAATGGACAAAATAATTGGCAGATTGATCACTAATGAAAATAATCATTAGCTGCAGCGTGTTTTTGGTTTATAATATTGTGTAAAATCCCGTCACAGTTTCCCAGACGTTGGTGTATTTTGGACTGTTGGTCCAGACTGAAATAACTGGATGGATTGTCCTGAAATGTTGGACAAACATTCCTGATCCTCAGAGGATGAATCTTCCCGACTTCGGTGATCTTCTGATTTTCCCTCCAGCGTCCAATATTTTGGTTTATGATCCCGTCAGCCTCAGCTGTACTTTGTGTTTGTTGCTAATTAGCAAATGTTAGCATGCTAACACGCTAAGCTATGATTGTGAACGTTGTGAACATTATAGCTGCTTAGCTTGCAGCATGTTAGCATGTTAGCATTAAGTACAGCCTCGCAGAGCAGCTAGCATGGCTGCAGAGAGGCTGTCTTCTCTCTTGTATTGAGCTCTCCTCCTGTTCGGTTCCCTTTGCTCTGCACCTACAGTATATCCACTCTGTGGATCAATGAAGCGTGATGCTACTTTGAAATCGATTAATGGACGTATTGTTTCTTCCTTCACTCACAGCTGACGGCACATCAACATGATGAGCTGGATATGTGCGATAATAAGGTGATGAAAACACCGTGAAGTCTGATAAGGTGACAATAAACACACCTTACAGGTGAGTGTTTATAAAGGTCTCTTCGGGATCAATACAGGTGATCACTATAAAGGGTCAACTCACCATCCCCCCCAGCTCAACGTCCTGGTCGTCGGCGAGGATGAGGATGATGTTGCTCGGTTTGGCACTCGGTTCCGCACACCTGACGCAGCAGGTGAGCAGCACCGGGAGCAGCGTGAGGAGTGTGAGGGCTGCTGGCTGTCCTCTCTGCCGGGTTCCTGTCGCTCCAGCTCCGCTCCTCAGACCTGCCATCAGGGCCTCCACAGCACCGGGCCAGCTGCAACACACGCACACACACACGCACACACACACTCACACTCACTCCCGCACACTCACGCACCGTTGAAGCGAGGCTCGGTTTGGTTTCCTGCTCGGAGGGAGTAGGAATGAGTCTGAATGAGTGTGCGCAGGCTGCAGCGACACACCGAGAGCTGCAGAGTTTGAGGAAGTGGAGACGAGAGCTGGAGGTCATATGATCAGACTGAGTGGGAGGAGTGAGGACCGAGAACATGTTGTACCACATGGACTTATACAACTTTTATACAGCTTCAACTCTTTACCAACTTAAATAACTTAAAGTAAAACGTTGGGGAAGGATGCTGAGTCACCATGGATACAATAATCCCATTTAATAAACATACATGGATGTTTAATTTGATTATATTATATCCTATTATATTAAATCGAATAGAGATTACATTAATAAAATAGTTATTTCATAATTTATTATGTTATATTATTACTGTTTTATCTAGTTTTGCTTATTTCAGTTCATCTTAAAATAAACTTGTGATTACATCTGATGACTTCTTGGTAAAATGTTTGGCATGAAAAAAAAAAAGATATAAAGGTCTCTCTCTGTTGGATTGAATATAAAATAAATCAAATAAAAAGTGAATTCCACCGGGGATCAATGACGTTATCACAGACCGATACTGGATCTTTTAGACCGATATGAATATTGACGTTTGAGCGCTTTAAAAATCATATAATGAGATATTGGTCAACGTTCAGACTTTTCTTTTTTACAGAAACACACAACAGAAAGAGACATTTTTCAGGATCCATAACGATCAATATGTACTGAGTAGGAGATTTTACAGTTGAAATATCAAACGATGAGACTGTTTCTAAATTACGTCAAACATGTACACACAAATCATATCTTTGCTTTTTCTCTGCAGACATTTTCTTGTTACGTATCAGTTGATATCGATGTGTTGGTCTGGCCAATTTATCCGTCTGACTCTAATAGATTTATAGTCTGTGGGTGTAGTTTTGTTTTCAAGAAAAATAAAACCTAAATGTGCACAGAAGAAGGATCTGAAACCAAACACCAACATTTCTGTGTAATTTCCCATCAAGCAGCTTCAGAGTTACTGTGGATCAAACTGTTAATTTCAGTGTTTGACATTATTATATTATATTATATTATTATATTTAAAGAGTTTCAACCGCAGAATACGCTGTGATGTGTGCAACTTCTTTACGATCAAAATAGAAAGACGTTTTAGGAAATGCAATTGCAACTCTCAACAAGAAAGTGAATAACTGTATTTCCCAAAATGTCAAACTATTCTTTCAATCTTAAATAACTCCTTAAAGGGGAAATATAGAGCAATTAGCATGTAATTATCAGCAGAATTAAACATAATGAAAACAAAAGATGATCTAAAAAAAACATTGGGAAGCAATCAATAAATACAAGAAATCAATATGATATGACATTCCTATACTGACATATTGTGCCGTGAGGATTATTCTGTTACTGAGGTAAGAGGTGAGAATGAAATGTTTCTTCTGCAGGTGTTTATAACGAGGTGTTGTACAGGCAGGTAGCAATCAGTCAGTACAGACGTGTCCGACCTGCTGCTTGACGAACCATGAAATGAGCGAACAGCTGGAGGTGTTCTGCTGAGCTGATAGTAGCCTGTGCATCAGACAGGGTGGGTTATTATTTGTAACTGCAGACAGCTTATCATCCTCATCATCTGTGCTGTGATGGGCTTACAGTTGTAGAACCAGCTGTACTTACAAATTCCTTCAGCTACATTCAATGGTGCAAAGTACATTTACTCAAGGATTGTACTTAAGTACACTTTTGAGGTGCTTGTACTTGAGTATTTCCACTTTATGCTACTTTATACTTCTTTTCCACCTCATTTCAGATGGAAATATTGTACTTTTACGGCATAAAATGCATTTTTTTTTAAATAAGCCAGTGGTTCCAAACCTTTTTGATGTTTGACCCATTACAATAAAGCAGTTTCTGGTTGGGGCCCCTTGTTATGTTGATGTTGTTGAAAGATCCACTAAAGAGTAATTTCCTGTCTAACCTTCTCAGATCGAGTCATTGAAATAATTATTTGAGGCCCAAAGAGTTAAAACTCTTCAATATTTCACAAAGAAATTTGACTTCCAACGAAAATATTATGACATATCACATTTTGAAAGTCACAGTCATACATGCAAATACAAATACGTAATCATAAACAAAACACAATTGTGAAATATTCAATCAAAATTATGAGCTAGGAAGTCAAAATATAGAAAAACCAAGCCAAAATGTATAAGAAGCTAATACTAAGTCAAAATTATGTGGGAGTAAGAGATAATATGTTTGATAATAATAATTTATGACTCACTATCTATGTCTTTATTTTGATTCATATTTTTGCTTTTAACATAGAATAACATTTTTATCTTTTGATTTTTTTTTTTTTGTAATGGCAGAAATGGGCTTCCATACCGGGCAGCCTGATCGTGCATTGTTTCCAATCGGAACTATTTTGGTAACGCACAGGTGGAGCCGGCGCAGCGGCAACACAGCTGCATCCGGTTGCACTCTTTCACAGTGTTGTTTCTTTCCCACTAAACTGCCTCAGAAAGTGAAGCCCGTCACGTTAGACAGCGTTACGTCACTACGTCGGAGCCTTTTATGAATTTTAATCACTTTTTTATGATAAATAGCTTTTTAAGAGTAAGCTAGCAACACAGAAGTGATGCATTGTGACAGAAGTGAACAGAGCTAATGTCAAAGTTAGCCAAATATTTTGTTTCTCTCAACGTATTATTTTAACTACAGAGTGAAACATGGTGCCGTTAAAGCGAAGGAAAGTTGTCTCCTCGAGTGCTGGGACTACTGGGACTACTGGGAGTGACTGCACTGGGGATAAAGTACCAACCAAGTTCCCTCAGGTCGTTTTGTTCCTGTTAGAAAGAAAGATGGGAGCCAGTCGGAGAGCCTTCCTCTCGCAGCTCGGTCGGAAGAAAGGCTTTCAAGTGGAGGACTCGTTCAGGTAAGATACACTTACAGATTTGAAGTACTTGTACCACTACTTCTCAGAGGGAAATACTGTACTTTTTTTTACTTCACTACATTTATCTGACAGCTTTAGATGTTTGCACACTAAACATATGAAGAGTTTATAAAATATGATGTCTTGTTATAAATGAAAGTATCCAACAGTGTATTTTAATCAATTAATCAATTAGTCGAATGGCAGAAAATTAATTGGCAACTATTTTTATAGTCTTTTAAGTCATTTTTTGTTGTTAATATTCTTGAGTTTTGGACTGTTAGTTGGATAAAACAAGCACAGTGAAGGTGTCACTTTGGGCTCTGGGTCTTTGTACTTTTACTTAAGTAACATTTTGAATGCAGGACAGAGTATTTGCACAGTGTGGTATTAGTACTTTTACTGAAGTAAAGGATCTGAATACTTCCTCCACCTCTGGTAATATCTCACCAACTATTGGATGGATGACATTTTGTACAGACGTCCAGACGATGAATCCTGTAAACTAAATGTAGTCGTATATGTATTGTCTTTGTGTATTTATGTCATATATTATTATGTATTATTATGTCGTGTCAGTGCAGTACTTTAGCTGTTGAATATCGTTTTTTTTGGCAGTGAACGCGTCACACACGTCATTTCGGAGAACAACTGTGGTGAGGAGGTCCGGACGTGGCTGGACTCACGGGGCCGAACTCCTGCTCACCTTCTGGACATCAGCTGGTACACAGAGAGCATGCGGGAGGGCCGTCCTGTTGAAGTACTGGACAGACACAAACTACAGGTGTGTTGTACTTTGCAGAGCCAAGGACATTTACTTTTATCTTTCCAGCGTCCTCTAGCAGTTCGATGAATACAGGTCTTAGTTTGCCGGCTGTTTGATGACTCTGTGTCTTTCAGGAGCAGCAGATTGATGAAGCAGAGGTTGTGGTGTTCTCCGTCCCCAGCTACGCCTGTCAGAGGAGGACCACTCTGGACAACCACAACGCCGTCCTCACGGTACGTCCCCCCAGCAAACACACACCTCTGCTATTTCACTTAAAACGCTGACGTTAGAAAAGAAAACAACATCCAGGTGGACCTGCGGAGCGGAGACATTGAAGGTGTGTTTTCTGTCGCAGGATGCTTTGTCGCTGCTGGCTGAAAGCGCTGAGCTCAGTGAGGACGAAGGACGAGGCGTCGCGTTTCGACGGGCCGCCGCCGTGTTGAAGGCTCTCCCCAAACCGGTGACGAGCATGAGGCAGCTCGGAGGGCTTCCCTGTCTGGGAGGTCATTCACTCAGAGTCGTCAAAGTCAGCAGAAAATGTTCTGTCCAGCTTTCTAACCCTCTTTTGGCTACTTTATGACACTCGAAGAAAATCTAATAATCCATTCTTATTCTCGCAGGACATTTTGGAGAACGGAGCATCAAGTGAAGTTGAATCCACAAAGCGGTCTGAGCGGTTTAAAGCGCTGAAGGTATGTCAGCGGTTTTGCCCTGAAACAGTGGTCTCCAACCACCAGACAGTTAAAGAGATAAGACAGAAAGAAGTGCTGCTCTTACATAAATGATGCTCACTTTTCTTAACATTTTGCTGTTTTTGGGTGAACTGTGGCACAGTTTCACGTCTCCACGGCTCTTAAACTCTTCAAATTAAACAATATGAGAAGAAAAAAAGTCCTCTGTTTGAATGTTTTTTCCACTTAAATCTTTACTGGGAAAAAAAAAAGGTCGGCAACATTAAACGAAGACATCAAACGATCCACAGTCTTTCCAACATGTCTGACGTCTGTGTGGCTGCTTCCTTTAATAAAGAAACACACTGACATCGCCTCCATTTTAAGGACCCACTGATTTATCAAGCAGTTAAAATAAAACGATGAATGGAAGTTTAGGTTAATTTAGCAAAACCAGCAAAACAGATCAGCTGTTTGTGCATCTTGTTTTCTCTTTAGCACCTCCTAGTGCTCATTCAGGGCGCTGCGTTGACTCACATTAAAGAGCACAGCTGGTGATTATATATATATATATGATTATATAATATATATACAATGAATGTATCTACTAACAAGTACTATGTGTCTATCCAAAGCCTGAAATATCTTATTGATAATAATGCTGAGGCCAGAATCTGTGTGTTCTTGGTGAAAATGAACTGAATATGTTCATGTTGAGATTCTTTCTGTGAGTCTTTGTTAAGATTGTGTGTGTTTTTTTTATTTTTTATTTTGGTGTTAATGAGGTAGAAAGTTAAAATAAAATTCTACAAAAAGTTCAATAGGAACCAAATGGGCTCGATGTTGAGCGCTTGACAGGAAGTCAGGAAGTATTGAGCTTTTGGTCTTTTAACGGGACGAGAACACTGAATGTTTATCCTTTAAAGAAACTGTTAAAATGATCACTGATCCCTGTTGCTTCAGGTCATTTTTAACGATGTTTGTTGTGTGCTGTATTACACGTTTTTTTTGTTTTTTTCAGGTTTTAACAGGTATTTTTGGAGTCGGAGCTAAAACAGCCGACCGGTGGATCAGAGAGGGGATACAGGACCTTCACCAGCTCCAGGATTCAGGGCAAACACTCAATCGAGCTCAACGAGCAGGTGTGTGTCTCTGCGCTCTGCATTCATTCTGTATTTGATCAAGTTTCTCCCTTAATCAATAGTTTGTGTGTCTTTCAGGTCTGGAGCACTATGATGACCTCAACCAGCCGGTCACGAAGGCCGAAGCCGACGCCATCGGTGAGATTGTGGAAAGAGCTGTCGGTTCTGCGTTACCAGGGTCACAAATGACTCTGATCGGAGGATTCAGGAGGTAAAAGAGCAAACATTCAGCGTATCTAAGGCGCTGACGCTCTCATGAAGGTTAAAAAGACACATTTTACAAGATTAACAACTGTGTTAGAAAAGATCAGGTTTTTTTAAGTCAAAGGCAAAAGCCTTAAAACCATAACTACGATTCCCAGGGTGCATTTCAGTACAAAAACGTGTGAAAGCTAAAGATACACAATCTGCAGCTTAAATTAATTCTGGGTCAATTTTAGATGAATTCAGTAACTTTAGCGCCGTGATTTGTTCACAAATTCAGCGATGAAGAGTTTTGAATCGACTCTGACTGTCTTCTTCTTCACAGCAAAGGTAGCCGAGGCTCATGGGTATTGTAGTATTTTGAGACGTCCACGACGAAACACAATTTCTCTGAAGTTGAAATAATGCTAACTGGGGGTCTGAACATAAACCTGCTGCATCGTTAGATTATCCAGGAGGGTCCCGTGTTTGTATGTTCAGTATCGTTGAGGTCATCGTTTTAAGGAACATTTAAAATGGGAATACAGGAAGTGGAAAAGCCCTCCTGGAACAAGCAGCTCCTCCCACTTCCCTCCCTCCAGTTTATTTGGTTGAAATTGTAGAAACTGATGGAAACATCACTCGTGACTCTCCAGAGGAAAGCTGACGGGCCATGACGTTGACTTCCTGATAACACACCCAGAGGAGGGCAGAGAGGTGGGACTGATGCCTAAAGTGGTCTCCAGGTTGGAATCACAGGTAGGTGGTGTTTATGTCAGGAATGTCAACATTGTTCTTTTTAATAATCTGGATTCATTTATAGCCACATTCTCTGTCTCTACAGGGTTTCCTGTTGTACCAGAAAATTACAAGAAACTCTTACCTGGAGTCTAAGGACGGTCCTGCTCGGCCCGCCTCCAACATGGACCGCTTTGAGAGGTGTTTCTCCATCTTTAAACTGGCCCAGGAGGAGAAACCAGGAACCACACAGCCAGGGACACTGACAGGAAAGGACACATGCAGTCACCGGGTGTCTGGTGAGGATGAAGGGCTGGAGGTGGAGCAGACAAAACCCGCGGGACTCAAACCGTGGAGAGCCGTGAGAGTGGACCTGGTGGTCTCTCCGATCAGCCAGTTCGCTTTTGCTCTGCTGGGCTGGACGGGATCCAAGGTGAGCTGTCGTCCCTGATCGGATATTCCACTGTGAATAATACGTCCGCTGACTCCGTGTCCTCCACAGTTGTTTGAGAGGGAGCTGCGACGTTGGGCGGGACACGAGAAGGCCATGTCTCTAAGCAGCCACGCTCTGTACGATAACAAACAGGTAGAAATATACACCTCGCCGTATCAACGCCTTTTTCTTGCTAAATTAGTTGGATGTCTTTTCATTTTTTATCCTCTTACAGAGTAAGTATCTGAGAGCGACGTCCGAGGAGGAGATATTTGCTCATCTTGGTCTGGAGTACATCCCTCCGTCTGAGAGAAACGCCTGACCAGAGCTGAAGAGCTCCTGCAGGAGGGAGGAGGAGGAGGGTTGTGACCTGGAGACAGGACGGTAGAAGACTAAGTGGACAGAAAACATGGCCGCGCGGCTCCAGGTAACGTTGAGACAATGAAATCCAGGAGTATTTAGTAACAAATCCACGAGTTTAAAGGTTTATCAGACGTCAAAACGCGATTTTACAACTCTGGAAAGTCATCAGCAACTATTTTATCTTTCGTCGTAGAAATACAGCGTAAAAAATTTATATTAAAAACATAACTAAGTCCTGTTACTAGTGTAGAAATGTCAAATCTCTCCTTTTGCATGTTGCCAGTAATGCATTTGTAGCATTTGTGTACATATATATATATATATATATATATATATATATATATATATATGTGTATATACAGAATGAAAACCTTTCCACTGGACGACCCTGCGGTCGAATACAACAGTCCTGCTGTAAATCCTCCCTTCATGAAGGTTATAAAGCTCCGTTTTTTACTTCTGCATTATACATATATATATATGAATAATAGAAACACCTGTTTGTGGTGCTGCTGAACTGTATTGCGTTACACTGACAGGTGTTTCCATTATTTATTATTTTCTTGTCCACCCATTTATATCCACTTTACACTTTAAAGCAATTTTCACTTCAGAATATTTATATTTGACATATTTTTAATAAATGTTAATGTTGTATTTATGATTGCTTGGCTTTTGCAGTACTTGTTTTTATTCTTACTTATTATTATTAGTAATAAGGCACATTCCTTGTATGTTAAAACCCACTTAATTGTTGTACTAATACTTCTAATAAACCTGTGTCCTGCCTCCAAAATGATCCGACAGTTGAATCAGCACACAAACCGAACATTATGACCTTCATGAAGGAGGATTTATTACAGGACTGTTGAATTGGACTGCATCAGCGTTTCCTGGGTGTACCTAATAAACTGACAGCTGAGTGGATTTATTAATTTATTAATTAGAAATTCAACACTGAGATATTAAGTGATCTGTGATCTGCCTGTATGAGGGTGTTTATTTGTAATCTGCTGAACTGTACGATCTGGTCTTGCACTGCTTATATATTTTACAATAAAAGATGAAGTCTTGAAGGATAAAGCTGGTGATATTCTATATTAGTATTATTCTCTTGAAAAGACCACAAATGTGAACCTCATGGTGGCGCTAGAGGGCAAGTCAGGGGATTCATCCTCAACAAAATCTCATTTCAGTCTGGACCAAAGTGGTGGACCACGTGACCAACATCATCATCATCATCAATCTTGAGGTACTTGTACTTAAGAAGTGTATTGCTATTTTATGCTACTTTGTACTTCTCCAAGGGGGAGATGTTCCTGTATTATTTCTATTCACAAACGGTGCAAAGAAATTAGCTCCTATTCTAAACAGAACCTGGTTTCTCCTGAACGGTTACAGTGTGATGAGATTAAATCTGCTGTTTCGCAGGAGATCATGTTAAAAGTCATTTTTCAAAGATGTTTCTGTGTTGTGTTGTCCTTGTGTAAAAGGACTGTTTCCCCACATACACACCTGTGTACTAGTGACCTGTATTCTTCAACGTTCCTGTCGCCTTATCTGTACGTTCACTCCAGAGAAAACCACACAGCAGATACTGGAAGAGGAACATGTAGTTGGTGATGGAAGCACATTTACTGAAGAACTGAACCAGCGGCTTCCATTTTATACTACTTTACACTTCCCACTCACTAAATATCAGAGTGAAATATTGTACTTTTTACTCCACTACAGTTATACAGTTATCTGACAGCTATTGTTACTCTTACAATTAAGATTTTACATTACAAAATGTCATGCATTGTTAGAGATTAAACCAATGCTTCCCAGCCTAGTTTTTGCCTTGTGACCTCTTAGCTGTATATGAGAAGTTTAAACTAGCTAACTGTATATAAAGCAGTTAAAACTAGCTAACTGTATATAAAGTAGTTAAACTAGCTAACTGTATATAAAGTAGATAAACTAGCGCTAACTATATAAAGTAGATAAACTAGCTAACTGTATATAAAGTAGATAAACTAGCTAATTGTATATATAGTAGATAAATTAGCTAACTGTATATAAAGTAGTTAAACTAGCTAACTGTATATAAGGTAGATAAACTAGCTAATTGTATATAAAGTAGTTAAACTAGCTAACTGTATATAAAGTAGTTAAACTAGCTAACTGTATATGAGAAGTTTAAACTAGCTAACTGTATATAAAGTAGTTAAACTAGCTAACTGTATATAAAGTAGTTAAACTAGCTAACTGTATATAAAGTAGATAAACTAGCTAATTGTATATATAGTAGATAAACTAGCTAACTGTATATATAGTAGATAAACTAGCTAACTGTATATAAAGTAGATAAACTAGCTAATTGTATATAAAGTAGATAAACTAGCTAATTGTATATAAAGTAGATAAACTAGCTAATTGTATATAAAGTAGATAAACTAGCTAATTGTATATATAGTAGATAAACTAGCTAACTGTATATAAAGTAGATAAACTAGCTAATTGTATATATAGTAGATAAACTAGCTATAAAGTAGATAAACTAGCTAACTGTATATAAAGTAGATAAACTAGCTAATTGTATATATAGTAGATAAACTAGCTAACTGTATATAAAGTAGTTAAACTAGCTAACTGTATATAAAGTACTTAAACTAGCTAACTGTATATAAAGTAGATAAACTAGCTAACTGTATATAAAGTACTTAAACTAGCTAACTGTATATAAAGTAGATAAACTAGCTAACTGTATATAAAGTAGTTAAACTAACTAACTGTATATAAAGTAGATAAACTAGCTAACTGTATATAAAGTAGTTAAACTAAGTAACTGTATATAAAGTAGTTAAACTAGCTAACTGTATATAAAGTAGATAAACTAGCTAACTGTATATAAAGTAGTTAAACTAGCTAACTGTATATAAAGTAGATAAACTAGCTAACTGTATATAAAGTAGATAAACTAGCTAACTGTATATAAAGTAGTTAAACTAGCTCCACCTCGAGCAGCTACAACAGTAAAATGCTGCTGTAACATTGATGCATCAGTATTAACAGTCTCTTTCTGAATCAGAATTCAGTTACAGGAGACATTTTACTGTAGAATGAGTACTTAAATACTTTTGATACTTCAAGTACATTTTGGTGTATTGGCACTTTTACTGATATGGCCTTGTGAAATGTTGGTGAATGAATCATGGTGTAGGCTGAAGAAGAGTTTAAATTTCTATGAATTCCTTCAAATAAACAAAAACTAGACTCCATTAGTTTTCCCAGGAGCTGTAAGTCCTTCATCCACAGTTAACTGAATTTACATTTACACAAACTACATCCCCTCTGTCCTCCCTTCTCACAGTAGTCCAGACTGGTAGTCTCCTCAGTGCAGGACGATGTCTCCTGCTCCCTCAGAAACTTTTGCTTCACACATTCGGTGTCAAAAACAGTGACGTGTCAATGGTGATTTAGGGACATAAAATAAAACTCCTTTTTTCTCCTCACTGCATTTCCTGCAGCTACAAACACACTATGTATTGTATTGTGTTTACGTGTCATGTAGCTCAGCCGTCTTAAATTTGAAAACTAGATATTTATTTAGCAGAAAGCGGCCGTACGTGTAGAAGTGTGTGTGCACATGTCAAAGGGAGTGGATGTGAGAGGAGACGGAGGTGTGAGCGCTGACACGGCCTTTGATGTTAAACTGGTATTTAGAGGTTAATGAGGCTGTTAGGAAGAGGTGAAGGAAACGCCTGAGAGTTCACACACACACACACACACACAGTCGTCTACTGTAAATGAGGATCTCTGTTATATAAAACCTGAAGGGCAAGATTGCATCAGGGGTATCCTTTAGATTCTTTTCCAGGATTTAATACAAGCCAGAGAACTGAGTGGTGGAAGAAGTATTCAGACCCTTTGATTAAGTAAAAGTTGCAAAACAATAATAGAAAAGCTAAAGTACTAAAGTATTACTAGCAAAATGTACTTAAAGTGTCAGTGTTTTACTGTTGTAGCTGCTAATAATAATGGGGATTGGACAAATTGACCTCCTTTCTGGCGAGCTACTGAATTCATTAACGTTACATCTTTACCTCTGGAAATGGCCAGGCTAGTTGTTTCCCCCTGTTTCCAGTCTTTATGCTAAGCTAAGCTAAATGGCTGCTGGCTGGAGCTTCATATTTAATATATCGATCTCGTCATCTAACTCTTGGCAAGGTAGCACATGAAGGCATTTCCCTAAATGTTGCTATATAACTATATTCCTTTAAATCTATAAGTTTCTCCTCAGTGAAATTAGACTTTTTTGTTCCCAAAGAACAGGATTTATTTGAGAACAACAGGAAACTACTTGAAAAACTCTCTTCAAAACACAGCGTCCAATAAACCATAAACATCACCGTTAACATCTATTCTCTTAACATCAATAAATGGTGAAAACAAATGTCTGTTGTTGAGTAACCAGGACTTGTTTTTAGAAAAGCTCAGTATGTGTTTGTTTATTATTATTATTTGAGTGAACTGACCCTTTAAATTGTTTATTTTTAGCACTTTACTTTTGCTTCAAGGGTTTCTGCGTGATCTGTGCTCTCAGGTGTCTTTGTTTACATCTGTGTTATCTTTTGAGCTAACACACAAGATATATGTGAACATACCAGGCCAGTAAACCAGATTGTAATCCCGACTGTGTGTGTGTGTGTGTGTGTGTAAATGCTCCTTATCCAGGATGAGGGGTGATTCGTCCTCCTCGGCCCCAGTCCCAGGCTGCTGCTGTCTGTGGGGTAACAGTCTCCTGCTGGGCCCGTCTTTGATTGGCTCCATTCAGACTCTTTCATCTCTAATGGGCCTGTTTGCTGCTCTGTTATGGACACAAACACACCTCGAACCCCCCCCCCCGCAGGCCCTGACAGGAGACCAGAGGGAGACACATGTCCCAACCTGGTGGTCAGATCTCTGCATGTAAGAGCTAATATCTCCTTTGGGTCCGTCTTTATCAGTTTTTGTAGATAAAATCACACACTGAGCCCAATAAATCTCTGTTTAACAAAGGCTTTAAAGGACAAGTCTGGTGATATCCTATATTTTTCTTTCTGTCAACAAATCACCAAAACCAACAACATGTCAGTATGTCTCAGTCCTGTCTGACTTCCTGTCTGTGGCTCTCAGCTCACAGCCCACCGGTTCCTGCTGAAGACGTACATCTTTAAAAACGCCTCACAAATAAATAGCTTCAGTGTTTTTGTAAAGAAATTCTCTGCTCGCTGCAGTTTTTTATGGAGCAAACGGGAGGAAATAATGTGTTTGTTGGGGACTATTTTCAGCGGCGGATTAATCCACATTTGGTGCTCTAGAGTGAGTTGAGTCAAACAGTTTGTTTTCTGTATTAGCGTCAAATAAAGTTATCTCAGTATTTATTTTACTTTATTCAAATTTACAGATCAATAAGCTGCACGAGAACATCATAAATCCTCTTTAAGTCATTTTTAATACTTTATTTAAACTTATTTTATTTCTATATTTATATTATACATTCCTTGACACCTAAAAGAGGGAAAGTAAGATTAGAAATAAAGTGAAAATATTAGGGAGAAATACATATTTAATACTTTCCCTTCTTTAATTTGAACTGTGTTTTTCCCCTAAAAAGTACTTGACGAGAAGTAAATGATAGAATATCACCTTTAAAAGAGGTGCAGTTTAGCACAAAGGAGCTGAAAAACAACCTAAAAAGTGAGTGTTTCTGGTGCTGAATGGATCCCTACATGCAGATCAAGGCGGTGATGACGCCCAATAATCATTGATCTCCATTGCCGGGAGTCTCCAGCAGTTGCCCGCCCCGTCTGTAACACAGTCAGTTAAGGCCTCTTCCCATTGATCCCTATCAACCTCATCAAAGGCTCCCGGGGCTTTGATGGGGCCAGCGGGACTGGTCCTGGTGGACGAGCAGGCGCTGCGACTCCCCTCATCAAATGGGGGACGGAGGGGAGAGAGAGAGGCATGTCTTCAGATTGTGAAATTTAAATTTCTCCCCAAAACAATCCAGCAGCTGGAGGCTAACATGTAAAGTCATGTCTCACTCATTTCAAATGCTTTTATATGTTGAATTCCTTCTAATAACTTCTGGAATTAAAACACAACTCAACTAAACAGCACCATCATCTCTGGAAAATAGTGTTTACAAATGATGTTCTAGTGGATACAGAAATGTACAAGAGATGGCTGTATAGAATTTATTATATATGTATGTATGTAATATTACAACCAACTTTAATCTTAAGTAAATACAGTCATTTATGTTGTTTTTCATTTTTTGAATTCAGGACATCTTAATACTTCAATATAACTATTTCTGGTCTTCTATATTATTTTATTCATTCAGTATCTCATTTTAATTTATTTGATTTTGTGTGTTTTTAGATGCAATTCTAACGCTTTTATTTCGATTTATACAAATAAACTTGCTTTCACAGATAAAGTACTTAACCTTACTTCAGTAAAAGTACAGAAGTATTATCAGCAAAGTGTACTTAAAGTGTCAGTAGTAAAAGTACTCATTCTGCAGTAAAATGTCTCCTGTGACTGAGATCTGTAGGTACGTTTCCATCCACCTGTTTTTATTCTCATATTCAGTTTGTAAACGCCACAACATATAATATAAAACGTTTCCTGTTGGCGGAGGTGGAAACGTTTGTGTGTTAATAAAAACAAAGTGGAGAATCAGTCCTGATCTGAAGAGTAACTAATAACTAAGAAATAAAATAAAATACTCCAGTAAGTACCTCAAACTTGTACTTAAAACACACAAACATCACTAACAGAAAAGACAACAGGCAGCTGATCGGTACAGGTCAAAGGTCAAACAGGTCCTGATCAGCTGTTGTCTCTCCGTCACCTCCGTCCGTCTCCGTCTGTCGTGGATCGTGGGGTGGACAGGTATCAGCGTCTGACAGACAGATACAGACAGACAGACAGACAGATACAGACAGACAGACAGATACAGACAGACAGACAGACAGACAGACAGACACAGACAGACAGACACAGACAGATACAGACTAACGGATACAGACAGACAGACAGACAGATACAGACAGACACAGACAGACAGATACAGACAGACAGATACAGACAGACACAGACAGACAGACAGACAGATACAGACTAACGGATACAGACAGACAGACAGACAGGTAGACAGACAGACAGATACTCTGCAGCTCCAGTATTTTGCTGATAATACTTTTAATACACTTTTACTTCAGCAGGATTTTGAATGCAGGACTTATACAGCAGTATTTTTATTAGTACTTTTACTTGATTAAAGGATCGGAGTACTTCTTCCATCTCTGCCTTTTGCCATAGTTTTCATTTTAACATGTAAGTGCTGCTCTAACTTTGATGCATCACTATTATAATGTTATATATGTTCATAGTTCAGTCACAGGGGGAGTTTTACTGCAGTACAAGTACTTTCATTTTGATACTTTTGTACATTTTGCTGATAATACTTTCACCTGAGTAAGATTTTGAATGCAGGACTTTAACTTGTAATGGAGTACTTTTACTTTTAGTTAAGTAAAGGATGTGAGTACTGTGTCAGTTAAACTGTCTGATAAACGCAGTAAAAAGAGCAGTAGTTCCCTCTGAGGTGTAGCGTGTAGAAGTATAAAGTAGCATCAAAGTACTCAGGTAAAGTGAGTACTTCACTGTAGAGAAATACCTCTAACCAGCAGTACCGGTGATACAAAGAGCCTGACAGAGTCTCTCCCGTGTTTATTTACACAACCTGAAGACAGGAGCGGCTTTTATGGTCCCCTGTCTCAGCGCAGAGGCCTTTGAAGTCCCTCAGGGTCCGTAATGAGCTGTGAGCACCGCGGCTCTGGTCTCCGCTGCGCCCACAGACAGCGCGTCTGGAGGCGCGGAGACGGCGCGCTGGGCCCCGGATCCATTCACCGGCCCGGGAGCTCATTATCTTATCAATGGCTCCGTTTCGTGATTGACTCGATTAATCCTTTACAGCCGCAGTGTGTTCGGCCCGCGCAGCATTTGCACACAAAACAGCGCCTCCCTGCCTCCCCGTCCTCCTCCAGAGGCAGACCCGGGTCCGTCCAGCGGAGGAGGAGGTGATGGGCCACTTCACAGGTGGGATCATCGTCTTCAGGTCGTTATCAGTCTCTTTAACTGGATCCCAGAATCCGCAGTTTAGCATTGAAAGCGACACAATAGTTCGAGATGATTTAAGGCGCCGCAGAATAGATGAACGACCAGTTTATTCATGGAGTACTGCACCTCAGTACTACTCAAGTACTGCGCTTAAGTACAGGGCTGAGGTACTTCGCTTGAGTACTCCCGTTTAATGCTACTTTCTTCTTATTCTCCAGCATCATGTTTATATGGAATATTGTATATTAATGTTGAATCCTGCGTGATTATTGTTTTCAACACAAACTATTAATTTATTAATTAATTGAAAGTCTATAAAGTATAAAACCCCAAACACAGGAAAACTGATAATCACTCAGAATATTATTACAGAACAGTTCAAGGCTGTAAGAAAATATCGTTTCACTATTAATACACAAATACAGCAAAACTATGATAGTACTATAATAACAGTATAACAGTAAGTGGTTTCATCCCAACTGGTTTTTGTGCTTTTCCATAAGAATAAATAAAAGTACAAGTAAACATTTATATTGATTCATATCATCACGCAAATAATAAATTATGATTAACGCTGTTATCATAGGCTACAGAAGTAATATTAATATCTGTATAATATGTAATCAGGGAGCCATTTGTCTGCATGAAGTACTTCATCGCTGATAATACTAGCATACTTTTACTTTAGCAACAAATACTTTTACATCGCTCTATTGGTAAAAGGATCTGAATACTTCCTCCAATACTAGTTTGTAGTACTCTTGTGATATTTTATTTCTGCATCAGATATTAACACAATATTCCAGTAAGTCATGGGTACTTAAAGTGAGTTTATATCACCGTAAATTACTCCAAGGCAGTCCTACTAAAAGGTATTTATTTGCAGTGGTGGAAAGTAACTAAGTACATTTACTCAAGTACGTGGTTTACTTGAGTATAGTACTTTTTAGTATAGTACTTTTTACTTGTTTACAATTCTCTGACAGATGTTACTTATAATGAGGATATAAAATACAGGACACATTACAGGCTGCAGTACACACATTCTGGCTCCATAACGAGTACTTTTACTTTTGATACTTTAAGTACATTTAGCTGATAATCCTTCTGTACAGCAGGACTTTTACTTGTAAATTGTATTTTAAAATTGTGGTACTTTTAAGAAGAGGATCTGAGTACTTCTTTCACCACAGTCGTCCTATAAGTAGTAATATTTTAAGTACTTTAAATGTGTGTTTTTGTGTTTTAATTACTTTCTGGTATTTCTTTAACTTCCTCTAACATGACGCCAGACAGCCGGACAGTTCTTTATCAGGTTATTGATCTAAGATCATTGTTTTTACTGAAATCCTGATCAATTAGAAGAATATAAGAGAAGCTGAAAGCTCATCACTGTTAAATCTCTTGTCATATCAGTAACTGTGACCTTTAATCTGGGGATGATCCGGGATTAACTCCTGCTGTGATATTAAGCCACTCACTGCTCATTATGTAGGTTATTAAGTTCAAGGATTCTTTTTAGATCAAGCTTCAGTTTGACTGACGGGACTTCAGATGTTATTTTTTGTGTCCTAAGTGACTTTAAGGCGATGAGCAGTTCGACTCTCAGCGCCACAGTTTGATCAATGACTGTCTGGAAAAGAAAGATTATTTTGGATCTGCAGAACATGGTGAAAAACGCTCGTCACCATTTCACAAAGTGATTCAGTGTTTTTAAAATATCAGAATTAAAACTACAGTTTCCCAGAATGCTAGTTGACGTGTTCAGATCTCTTTCTCTGTCCGACCAACCGGCCAAAACACAAACATATTCAATTTACGAGCTTAGAAAATGAAGAAAAGCTGGTCAGCTGACTCATTGTTTCTAAATCTAAATCATCTGATCGGTTCATTTCTCGACTGTGCTTTTCTTTTCTTTACAGAATTCAGGGAACTTCCGAAAACTACAGCATTTCTGGTCTTTTATTTGTATTTAATTCAACTTCATCTCATTTCTTTGGTCTCATTTGAGTCCATTTTGACTGATTCTCTACAGTTTTTAAATGTAGTTGCACTGTTAGAGACCCGAAACTCTTTGATGAATATTATCATGTTACATAAAAAACAAAATTCAAGCTGCGCTGCTTTATGTTTGACTGATGATCAGTTGGAGTTCTCTGTAAATTCTCTGTAAATATGATTTTGGACTTGAAACAGACTCCATGTATCTACAGTACGCGGCTGCAGAGGAGATGTTTGGGGTGAGGTGTGTCTATTATCTTTTTGTGGAGGCAGGAAGGAGGGGAGGTGGGTGTGTGTGTGTGTGGGGGGGGGTCCTTCCCAGACTCACTGGAGCCATGTTGTAACAGCCTCATTGAGACTGAATGAGACGTCTTAATTACTCCAGTTGTGAAAACTAAAGGAGGGGAGGGTGGGAGGGACGGGAGGATGTGTGCTTTGATCTTGGGGCTGAGGCAGTTTGAAATGAGGAGGGATGCCCCCTATAAATACAGACAAGCCGTGATGAGGGGGGCAGTTTAAACTCTCCCAGCACCAGGACAGACCAGCAGGCTCCTGAGAAACCTCCTCCTGCACTCTGGACAGAACTTTCCAAAGGATATACTCTCCCTGGCCTCTTTCAGGACAAAACCTTCAGCACTCAGCAGCCATGAGAGGACATTTTTCTATCGAATGGATGGCTCAGAGCAGCCAGCCTGCAGAGACGGAGGCCGTCTCTACCTGCGGGACACATTCAGAGAGTCTGCCGGGGTTTTACTGCAGGCAGAAGTCTGAAAATGTTCCTGAGCAGCAAGAAAACAGGAGCCTCGATGCTTTCAGTCTGAGCGCTCTGCAGCACCAAACCTCTCTCAGTAATCCAGGTAAGATCTCTCCACAAGTGCCTTACTCAAGTACTTGTACTTTACTTGAGTATTCACATTCACTGCCACTTTCTACTTCTACTACATCTCAGAGGGAAACTTCTGACAGCTTTAGTCACTTAACATATGAAGAGATTATAAAATGTTAAACAGTCACTTTGACTTTTAATACTTGAGTATACTTTTACTTAAGTAACATATTCAATGCAGGACCTTTACTTGTAACAAGAGTACTTTTACTTGAGGAAAGGATCTGAATACTTGAAACTGATTTCTTCTTTGTTCCTCTCCCCAGTGACGGAGGCAGGCTTCAGCAGCGGGACGGAGGAGGAGACCTCCGGGTACGAGAGCGAAGGGGGTCACTCCCTCTCCCCATCAGCCCCCGCCGACTGCGCCTCCACCTCGCCAGCGTCTCCCCCGTTGGGGAGGAGACCTCGGACGGCCTTCACGGCGGAGCAGATCAGCAGCATGGAGAGGGCCTTCAAGAGGAACGCTTACCTGGGAACACAAGACAAGGCCGAGCTCTGCAAGAAGCTCAACCTGTCTGACAAACAGGTAACAACCGATCAGTATATAGAAGGACATACATGACGATATATAGATGATGGACGCTGAGCTCATGTCCTCTGGGCTTTATCTTATTTATTTCAGGGGGGGGGGTGTTTGTTTATTTCCCAGTAACATCATTTGGCCTCAGTGTCTTCAGCCGTCCTGGCTTCGGCCCTGACGGTCGCTGATGAAGAGAAACTTTAAGTGAAAACTTCTCCTCATGAGACTTTTTTTTCTTCTTCTCCTTCTCAGATCAGAAACTGGTTCCAGAACAGGCGGATGAAGCTGAAGAGGACGGTGCAGGACGCCCTGGCTCACGCCTGCCAGGCAAACGTGGCCTCTCAGTTGATGCATTACCCCGAGCTGCAGGCCTACAGGCCGGGACCCTACGCCAGGTATCACTCAGCAGCAGCACAGGAGAGCCTGCAGTACAGCTCCCCTCTGCCCAGCGTCCCCACGCTGCCCCTGGACTCTTTTTACCAGTACAGCAGCCTCCCGGGAGTCATGCTGCCCCCTGCCACGACTCAGCTCATGGGCTCCTACCCGACGTATCCTCAGTATTACTGATCCCGTCCTTCAGTCGCTACGTTGATCTTCACTGTGATGTTTTGTCCCACGGAGACAAAATGAGATTTTACTTTTCGAACATGTTATCCTAATAGGATCAATGCTAATAGAAACAGATGGTTTATAAGAAACACGGCACGATTCCTGCCGTGAAGCTTGAATGTTACTCTTGAATCGAACAGGGTGGTGTGCAATACTGTGGTGTGTGTGTGTGTGTGTGTGTTTCTCTGCTTGTCACTGATGTATAGTTTGGATATATTTAAAGTTGAATCTATGAAGTGCTTTATTAGATTTGTGTTGTTATGTCACTGAAATCAGATCGCTAAAATAAAATCATTATTAAAACCTCACAGGTGACGTGTTTTCATCCGTATCATCTGGAAGTAAAATAAAGTGGGATGTAATGAAATACTTTTACTCCAGTACTGTACATTTTAAGGTACTTGTACTAGAGTATTTCCATTTTATTTATTGTACTTTTTTCTCTACTACTTTTACTTATAGTTACTGGGTACTTTTCATGTGATCAGTTAATGAAACATGAAACATGCTTTACAGATAATAAAGCAGTTAAAACTAGCTCCACCTTCATCAACTACAACAGTAAAATACTGCTTACACATTACTGCATCAGTATTAATTATCCAATAATATAATAAATATGTAACAATCACAGGGGCCATTTTTCTGGTACTTAAACTTTTGATACTTTTGTTGATAATACTTCTGTACTTAAACTGTAGTACAATTTTGAATGCAGGGCTTTTACTTGTAATGGAGTATTTTACATTGTGGTACTTTTACTTAAAGGATCTGGATACTTCCACAACTGGACGACTTCTGCTTGCAAAAGTTTGTGTTTTTCTGAGCGATCCTTCTTCCAGATGATCCCGTCCTTCCTTCAGTGGAGGAATGTAACTAAGTACATTTACTCAAGTACTGTACTTTATACTACTACAAGTAAATGTTGCGATAATGCTTACATACATTTACTTAGGTAAGGGTTTGAATGCAGGACTTGTAGTGGAGTATTTTCACAGTGTGGTATTAGTACTTTAACTTAAGTTACTAGGAGACTACAGGTAGATGCTGTGTATGTTTCAGTGCACCAGTGCCACTGGATTCTGTTTTCAGCATATTATTTCCATGTTGCACAATTACTGAGAAAATATATTTAGAACAGAGTGTTTTTCCGTAGCTGACTGAGGACAGTGAGGTCATGTTCTTGGTAATATTTCAGGGAATTTAGCGGCTTTAATGACCCGAAGAGGAGACTTGACGTTATTATTTGTCAGGTAAAATGTCTTAGAATTGACTGTTTTTAGTTAAAACAAACAGATTTAAATAAAACTTTGATATAAATAAAACGTTGAAACAGGATTTAGAATGTAACATAGGAAGATAACATTTACAGAAAATATAAATTAAACAGTTAAATTAATAAATAAAATGTGACATTTTGTGATTTCTTTATTAAATACTAAAATTGTATAGAGTCTGGTTGCTGGGTGTAGTCCATCCTTACTACACCCCTGTGTACAAGTACTTCTTCTGGTGTTTTCAGGACTTTAGGAAACCATCACACCTCCTTCTCCAGCATCCAGCTTGTTATCCTGGACTTATCCAGCTGTAAGGTTGATTTACACCTTTAATAATACACACAGGCTCACAGATTAACGAGGTTTGTGTTCACACAACACACTGCAGCTGTGGTTTCATCTCTAAACTCACAGGTGCTGCTGATACATCCAGCTGGGAGGAAGCGAGAGAGGAAACTCAACCTGAAAACTTACCTGTAAGGCAAATGAAACAATACTGCCACCTGTGGACAGAGAAAGGTAATGCAATAATAATGTAAAGATTGTATTCATGTAGCTGGACGTGGGCTAAACATCCAGGGCAGCACCTACTGCCTAAAGATGGAAGCATTCTTAAAGTTAAAGTGCTCTTCATGCAGAATGGATACCTTCAGAGAGTTATATAGTTATTATTATATATTTTACAGTATTGGATTATAATGGACTTTATTACTCTTCTCTGCTTGTACTACTGTTGAACTATATTTTAGCAATTACCATCATGCTGTGATTGTAATTGTACAAGTTACATTGGTTCCCTTTATTACTGAATTTAATGACTGTACTGCTGTGATACAGCTAATATTGTCTAATATTTGCATTAGCATTAAACAATCCCATGTATTAAGCCTATTTATCTGCCACCAAATCATAGAAAACTGCTCGCATGCAGACAACGTGGAGCCATAACCAAAGGTGGGAAGTAACTAACTACATTTACTCAAGTACTGTACCTAAGTACAATTTTCAGTTACTTATACTTTTCCATTTATGGAAAACTTTAGACTACTACTGCACTATGTTTCAGAGTATTGAACTTTTTACTACATTTACTTGACAAAATAAGATGTTACATATAAAACATGTACTTAGCTTTTAAAAGATGGTATATATATACATTACATTGTTATTGTATATATTTTTATTCCCTTAAATATTGTAAATGTATATATTTTATTTTAATTTTTTTAATATCTTATTTGTACATACTGTTCATTATAAATTTATGCGTCTCCTCTACTCTTGAGTGTGAGCACCCCCCCCCCCCCCCCCCCCCCCCCCCGGAATCAATAAAGTATTTCTGATTCTGATTCTGATTATATTAGGTATTATGTATTAGGTTATAATTAGCTCCACCAGTGAGATGAACTTAATGTACACATTAATGCATGGGTATTAATTATCACATAATATAATATAGGATAATATAACTACTTTTTGTTATTTTGCTGATAACGTGTACTTTTACTCAAGTAAAAAAAAATTAATGCGAGACCTTTACTTGTAATGGAGTATTTCACACTGTAGCATTAATAATTTTACTTAAATCTCCTTCGCATCGCTGGCAGTAACAGAATATATAGTATTGGTAAATTTAGCCAATGTACTTCACTTGCTATTAGAAGTACGTCATAAAATGTTTGCAAGTATAAAAACACGACCCTGAAATATTACCAGATTCCTTTCCGCTATAACTTTGTGGAGAAAAACAAAATATGTCGACACATTTTACCAACTGAAGCCAAAAACAAAATGAAAACATCATTTTCAACATATAAAGTCATAAAAACAAGAAGATTTCACAACCAGAAGGAGCAACAAGAAGTACGCAAACGGAACCTCAATCTGGACCAATGGCTAACGAGAGACATCACAAGTGGGCGTGAAAGACAAAATCAATACGCCAATGGGAAAGCCGTAACCCGGTGAACACGTGAAAGTGGCACATGGTTGGGCCAATCGCAACGCTCCCCCGAAATGCACCCAGGGTGAGAGTGAAGGGGGCGCGCGCTGGCCGAGTGCACGCAGAAAGCAGCTACGCAGGAGAGAGGGGCTGAAGCCGAATGGTGGAGCTGAAGATGGCGGATGGAGACAGCGGGAGTGAGCGCGGCGGTAGCAGCGGGGGAGGAGGTGGAGGCGGCTTCCAGCACTTCCAGAGGGACCAGGAGACCCAGGAGCTGGCGTCCAAGCGCCTTGACATCCAGAACAAGCGCTTCTACCTGGACGTCAAGCAGAACAGCAAGGGCAGGTTCATCAAAATCGCCGAGGTAGGGGCCGGGGGCTCCAAAAGTCGCTTGACCCTCTCCCTGTCAGTGGCGGCGGAGTTCCGTGACTACCTCGGGGATTTCATCGAGCACTACGCCCAGCTGGGGCCTAGCAGTCCGGAGCAGATCGCCCAGGCCAGCTCGGGTGAGGACGGCGGGCCCCGGCGCGCTCTCAAGAGCGAGTTTCTAGTCCGGGAAAACCGCAAGTACTACCTGGACTTGAAGGAGAACCAGCGGGGGAGGTTCCTGCGGATCCGGCAGACCGTAAACCGCGGACCTGGCTTTGGAGTTGGGGGCCCTGTGGGCGGCATGCTGGCCGGCCAGACCATAGCCCTTCCGGCCCAGGGGCTAATAGAGTTTAGGGACGCCCTTGCGAAGCTCATAGATGATTACGGGGGAGACGACGAGGAGCTGGCCGGGAGCATGGCCGCCGGGGGCTACAGCGAGCTCCCCGAGGGCACCTCCATCATGGTGGACTCCAAGCGGTTCTTCTTCGACGTCGGGTCCAACAAATACGGAGTGTTCCTGCGCGTGAGCGAGGTGAAGCCCAGCTACAGGAACTCTATCACCATCCCGTTCAAAGCCTGGGGCAAGTTTGGAGGAGCCTTCAGCAGATACGCCGAGGAGATGAAGGAGATCCAGGAGAGGCAGAGGGATAAAATGTACGAGAGGAGAGACGAGTCCGAGGGAGAGGAGGTGGATGACGACTGAGAGCTCAGACACGAAACAGCTGTTAGTCAAGTTACACGACAGATCTGCAACATAGGGGTATTTTGCAAAAAGAAAAACAAAAAAAAAGAAGCAGAAACGACAGATTAAGTGCATGACAAATCGTGCTGTAATAGCCTACTAAAGTATCGTGGCGTCAAAAAAAAAAAGTACATGTGCAGGGAATTATTGGTGTATTATCCTAAAGTTTGTGGGGATGAGGGTTGGAGTGGTTGTGTGAATCTGAAAGTGGGAAGAAAAAAAAAAAAAGTGGACTAAATGTGTGAATGAGATCAAATCTCATTGGCTGAAAAAAAGAGTGAGTTATGCTTTATTGTTAAAAAAAAAAAAAAAAAGAGGAAAAGAGAGAGAGAGAACCTACTAAAACCAGCAAATTGGTTTTTATAACTAGAAATGAAGCCAATGAATGCTTTCCTATTTGCAGCATAGTTTATATTTAAAGAGTGAGGAGTCAACCTGTTTAAGATGTTTTCCTTGCTCAGTTTTAAGGAGAGAGAGAGAGAGAGAGAGAGCTAGCATCCATTGTATTCCTGTTCCAGTCCAGGCCTCTCCTCAGTGGGCAGTTTGTGGGGTTTTGTGCAAGTCAGCCAGATGAACCTGAGAGGAATGTATAGAAAGCTGCTGGATGTTTTTGCGTTAGATATGTCAGCGTATTGGAGAGCTTGTCGCACTACACGGAGCTGTGCAGCAGCAGCAGGCAGTTAATCGAAAAGATTACCCAAAATGTTAGGGGAAGTTACCGAGAGGATTATCTTTAAGCCCAAACAACAAGGGCCTCGCGGACTAAACTAAAGCTTTGACTCCAGTAGTCAATTACAGTGTGGATCAGCAGGGTTTTATGTTATACATACAATCTTGGCAATATTTTCAAAGCATACGTTATATTGTGTTCAGTAACATTCACTCGGTGAGGAAGAGCAGCGTGTTTCCTCACACCAGAGCATCCCTGGTGTTTGGAAAGCCAACAAGTGGGGAGAGGACTGTGTGTTGTGACCGTGGAGGGGTCCGCCACACACACACACACACACACACACACCAGGGACAACACACAGATATAGAGGGGACTTTAACGGTGCTCATTTGCTCCCACGTGCCACTTCAAGGGTCCAAATATCTGGCAGTCAGATGGGAGCGCCGCATCAGATACAGCGAAGCTTCTCTGACCTTCAGCACAGCGTCAGTGATGATGAGTTTCCCCATCAGCCTCTCTGTCGTGGTCAGAGCTGGACAGACGGCCGTCTTCACCAGCCGCAGGCCATTTTCTGACGTAATGTACAACATCGTCCAACACGTGAAGAAGACCCTGGACAGAAACACATTAATGGATGTTGTTGCTGTTTTTTGTTTTTCAAAAGAGAACTATATTGAAATGAGATTCTACTTATAGGAAAAATATTACCGAACAAACCAGCAAAAGATATTTTGAAATACTTATAATAAAGGAAAATGTATTATGTAAAGGAATTTCAAGACTAAAAATAAAGAAAAGGTTAATTTCTTAAAACAAAGTTGTGACTCGAACCTCCAGATTATTTTTCATTTTTGTTTTTCCTAGAGTGAAAGTATAACACTTCCTTAATTAAAACAACTTTAAACGCAATACCCAATGTTGTGACTGTATATTTTTAAATCCCTGGATTCATACTTAAAGAATGAAATATCATTATTTTCATTGATTATTTTCTTGATTGATTGATTAACCCTTCAGTCTATAAAATGTCTGAAAACAGAGAAAAATGTTTTCTGTCTTTTAAATTGCTTGTTTTTTCTTTCCAAGAGTCTAAAACCCAAATTTATTCAGTTTACGATGATGTGACACAGAAAAGCAGCGTGATCCGCTGAGAAATCCAGCAATGTCAAATCCAGACTGGGATTAAGAGGTCAGTGTGAGGCTTTAAAACCACATACTGAGTTGGTCTCAGGCTGCAGCTAACGATTCTGTTCATTATCGATCAATCGCTTGATCCAGAAAATGACATTTCACCAACTGTTTGCTTAAAAATGACAAAAACTTCAAACAATTATCAAAATTGTTGCTAATCTATTTTCTTTATATCATATATATATATATGTTTTTTTACTCTGAGCACAAACTTCAAGTATTAAAAGTAAAAGTACTCGTCATGCTGAACGGCTTCTGTCTGTTATATTATTGGATCACTATTACTGATGTATTAACTTTAATGTTGTAGATGGCCAATATAAAGCAAACAGATGTATTGAGTAGCAGAATATGGAAATACTGAAGTAAAGTACCTCCAAACTGTACAGTACTTGAGTAAATGTACTTACTTTCCACCACTGGTCACATATGATGGTTACCTGAATATCTTTGGGTTTTGGACGCATGGTCGTATAAAACGAGGTCTCTAAAGACGCCACTCGTGTTTCTCTACTTTTTGACATTTCATGGACTGAACGATTAGTCGAGAACATGGTTGGCAGATTAATCAATAATGCAAATGAATTGTCGGCTGCAGTCGAGTCGTTTTTCTTGCTAAAATGTCCGAATTTCAGCCTCTCAAATGTGAGGCTTTGCTGTGTTTCTTTGCCATATAAGACCTCGGTCCCTTTGAAACTGTAACGAGCATTTTTCATCACTTTCTGAGAATTGTGACTCAGAAACGTAGATAATAACCGACGTATAAGTTGTTAGTTGCATGCCTAATAGGAACTCAGTGTCACAGTGGTGTGTGAGGAGCATGTGCTGTACAGTTGCTCTCCTCACACACACACACACACACAGTTTGGCAGCTGCTGCCTCTGAAGTTAATGAAGACGGTCTGCAGGAAACGGCTCCACACAACAGGAGCTTGTTCTCGAATCCACAGCAAATCAAAACGCTGTGCTGTTTAGTCGCGGTCAGCCTGCAGTCTGTAACCACCTCATCCCTCGCTGCACTCGTGAGATGAATGTATTGTGTGGAAACATACAGCTGAACTTGTTTCCTGACTGGAGCGAGGAGCAGAAAGGGGGGGACGAAGAAGAAGAAGAAGACTTGAGGGTAATTTGATTCCCTCCTCCCCTCGTGCTGATCTGTTCTCCTGTTGCTGCTCCTTCTTCTTCTCTGCTCCTCAGTCGGTCTGTAATCTGGCAGCTGTTGGGCGGCCATGCGCTCGCTGTGAGGGTGTGCTGACAGGGCACGCCGGCTATTTTAATGTGGGAGGCCTCCACAGACTTGACATTCCTGGTCAAGGAGTCAGCTGTGCCATTAGGAGCTCGCCGCCCGGGGACTCGGGTCCTACAACAGCGTGACTGTGCTGCGATCTGCCGTCATGTGGCAGGAAGACGCTCGGCAGGTACGACATAAGAGAGGTGTGTTCATGGCGGTGAGAGGTCAGCTGCTCAGTTTGTGCTCACTTATTGTTTTCATCGTCTCCAAAACTACTCGAGCGCAGTTTTGAGGTACTTTACTTACTCTTACTGTACACTTTGAGTATTTCCATCCTATGCCACTTTATATTTCTACTCCACCACAATTCAAAGAGAATTATTGTACTTTTTACTGTACATTTATTCAACAGCTGATTTTATACACAAAACCTATGATCAGTTCATAGAATATAATGTATTCCTATAGATTAGAATCGTTCGACTTGCTCCACATAAAGGCATTAGTGTTGATAATCCTGCATGAAGCCCATGTTTACTTCTGATTCTTTAAGTACATTTTGCTCAAGATACTTCTGGACTTTCGCTCAGAGTTCAGGGCTTTTAGTTAGTAACTTTGTTGGATTACGATTTTACATTAAAGACATAAGATTTGTTTATAAAATACAACAAGAGATTAAACCAGTGAGTCAATACATTCCTGTATAGCAAGATAATATATGCAAGACTAAGATGAAGAATAATGAATTATTAAAGTGTGTTAAGGTAGGTGTAATATATACAGCAACGTCCGGTTATTATTCTTCGTCTTACTCCCATTTATGAGATAATCATGCTGTAAATGTCTGGAACTACAGCTCCCATAATTTGGAGAATATAAACAGGAAGTAGTCAGTCAGTTAGCTGTGGGCCTGTTTTTTGTTTTTTTTAGCCTGTATTTGTTTACATTTTGCTAAATTGGAACCATTAAAAATGTGCCGAATCAGCTGTTGGCAGCTCCTGTTTGCGGTGTACACATGGACGTACAGACAGCTGTCACTGGATCACTGAGACACTGAAGGAAACTTACAAACATGATGATTCTCAGGCAAGTTCTGCAGTTATGAGGAGCGTCTTTATGGACATTTACTCGTGAAGGACACCAGAGATGATGATGTCCTCGGGCAGTGTAGGTCTGAATCTAAAAATATGTGTATCGTGTCTGTGTGGTCAGAGTTATGACTCACCCTCCACCTCCCCCCCTTCAGCTCTGCCTCACTGTTTGAAAACCTCTGTATTACGGTACCAAAAACTCCATTAATCAGGGTACAAATTAAAGCATTCCTCACACTATTCACGGAAGGATTTCCCTTTTTCTTCATGCAAACATTAGCGAAATGCAGCAACACTGCTCAGCTGTTTATCTGCAGTCCATTCTGGAGGCTGTGGCTGAGTTTGACAGCTTTGTTATTGTGCCATGGAAAGTTGGCAACCTGTAGTTTTTCCTCCTCTGACAGACAGCTGGATTTAACGAGCCTCTGTCTGATACAGTTGTTGAAATAAACAGACAGACGCTGAAAGAATAATCACTTAAAATATTCATTAAAACAAAAAGGGGGAAAAAATCAAGTCCGATGAGTTTGACCGAGACAAGACGAGACAAGACAAAAAGGGGTTTTAAGAGAGATTAGATCAGGTTGGGTGTCATCATGTTATGTCATGCTCTTGGAAATGATAGTGCAGCTGAACATGCTCTAAGAGGCACTCATCTAGCACTTCCATTAAAGAGGCCTGCTGTGCATATTCAAGCAGACGCACTGCACGTAACGTCGCATTTCAGAAGACAAGTTCACTCCGCCGGCTCTGAGGTGAGAGGCCGGATCCTCGCGGTCCTTAATGAGAGCTGACGGCAGGCTGCTGCAGCTGCAGAGAACAAACCCTCCACACCGGCTGCAACCAACAGCACATGAAAAGAGATCACATACAAGACTTGTGGTGATGTGGTCTCTGTGAGAGTACGAGGTGAACCGAGTGACAGCCAAGTGACTCAACTGTTTTATGCTTTTGGTTGAGGTCCAAAATATTTTCACAGAATGTCTAAAACATAAATATAACTAGCTACTATTTTTAGGTCTTTACTGTGGTATTTCCACGGCCTTGACTCCAGATGGTGCTAGTCTTTGTCCAGTAGGCAGTGGTCCGAACCCACGGTACTCTACCTGACCAGCACCAAAACATCTAGAGGCTACAGAGCCAGATGTTTTCGTCAGGAGTCGGTGGAGACCAAAGCAGAGCTAACAGAGAGTGAATACTGGACTGACATAGAAACACAACTCCAGGTGAGCGATAATGTCGATGTGTAAATGTACGATATCTCTATAAGGTTTTATTTACAGCTTTTTGTGCTGCACTAAAGTGGCCAAAAAGATCAGTCAAAGCAGGTTTACCAAATAAAAACAAGCAACTACATGTAGTTTCATATTCTTCACTGGAAGGCCTCGAAACCATGTAAATGTAGAGCAGTGTGGTCGGTGCGTAGAGCTCTTGGCAACCTACTTTTCACATTTGCAAAATGTGTCTTATGCTAACACAGTTTATGTACACGGTTCGATTCACAAATGATTCAAATCTATTTTTAGACATTCACAAATTAGCATGTGTTTGCGTCTGCCTGCACAGTCCGACATGTCAGATGCTAATCTTACGCATTCTAATGTGGTGGCTTTTTTAATTACGTTGATTTTTCTTATTGAATACATCGTTCCACCTGAAATATTTTACTCAAGTGAAATAAAAGTCAGATTACAGGCCAGGATTAGTTTGTTATGCATTGTTTAAAATATAACAAAATATACTTAAAGCATCAAAAGTAAAAGTACTCGTAAACGTAACAAGGAGTTTTTTTTGTAAGTGGTTATAAGCCAGAAAGGCTGGAGTGACGAGTAACAATATCTGCCAAATGTAATGTAGTGCAGTAGAAATACATAGTAGCATAAAATGGAAAAATGCAAGTAAAGTACAAGTACCTCAAACTTGTACTTGAGTAAATGTTACTTTCCACTGCAGATGTTTCACCTTGTAATCAAGGTGGCCGGTCACTATAGCCCAGCTCCACTCACGCCCCAAACTTATGAGATTCCCATAATTAGCATTAACATTTTCTCTCTCCAAGCAGCATAAATCCTCAACAGATCCATCATCACCCTGTAAAGTCTCCATGAATATTCCTACGCTGTAAATTCGTTCATCTCCGAGCCGGAAAGCTCCGCGTCCCCGATGACCTCCCATCACCACTTTCATCCCACTCTCACCTCCCGGGCAGCGCAGCAGTAATGTGTGCAAGCATGCACATGTGAACAGTGGGACTAATGCAGCCTGTGAGCAATGTAATACCTCACTAGGCAGTGTGCCAAATCAAGCCAGGATTACACCACATGCTCCCAGCAGTCCATTACTATCCTGCTCGGATCAGTCAGGTCCAGCCCCGCTGACTTCTATAAATATGACGACGTATGTGTCGTGCCCTCAGGCAGCGGTGGAAGAAGTACTCAGGTCTATTTCTGCAAATTCAATAAATGTAGGGAAGTAAAAAGTACAATTTTTGTAAGTACAGTACAGTATTTGAGTAAATGTACTTTCCACCCCTGAAAATAAATATGTTTTTCAACCTTTAAATAAATAATAAACAGTAACAATGATAAATTCACTGTTTGGTACCTACAGGGAATATTGTGGGAGTAGTAATTATCACAAAATTACTTTAAACCAGTGGTGGAGAAAGTATTCAATGCACTTCCAGAGTAAAAGTACTTAAAGCAGAAAAATATACATATTATTACATATTATATCCGAGGATTAGCTTTACTTATGTAGCCTGTTGAAGTCTGTATTTTACTGTCGCTGGAGCACAAGTATACAGTAGCATGAAATAGAAATACTCAAGTCAAGTACCTCACGACTACAGTACAGGAGTAAATGTACTTCGTTACATGCCCTTGTGTGTGTGTGTGTGTGTGTGTGTGTGTGTTGAAGTGATCTGCTCGTCTCTTTACAGCTTCGAAGACGAACAACAAAACCCAGTTTTTCATCAGGTTGCAGCTCTGTGGAGGAGCTGAAAGGTGCATGGAGACAGAACGAGAGTATCTGGAGAGAGATGATGGTGGGGGGGGGGGGGCGGGGGTAATGTCAAAGAGGGGGGTAGTAAAGGGAAAGAAAAGAAGAGAAGGGAGGAGAGAGAGGTGCACGAGAGGAACCCATGTTTGTAGGAAGCAGAGAAACAGGGACAGCGGGAGGGATCCTACGTTAGCAAGAGGAAGTGTGATCCCGCTGTGAAGCCGGGCTGCGGGGGCTATATTTAGCTTCTGTTGCCATGTGCCGGGAATGTGCATGGCAGAGGGACACACACACATACACACACACACACACACAATAGGTTCACTACTGGTCATGCAACTCCTGCACACGCACACACACACACACACACACACACACACACTCACTCACTCACTCAGTTGTTTCAAGGATGTGATTTAAGTTTTTCTCGTGATTTCAGACATGACCAGTTTCCTTACGCTCGTATTAGATGTGAGGTGATGCAAGTACTGCATGCATGCGTGCGTGCACACACACATAAACATGAGTGTTCCCCTTTCACACACTGACACGTGATTTTTACATCTCAGGCGACGGCTGAAACTGGAGGAAGGGGCTGTAAAGGTTTTGGTGCTGCACGTGTCTGTAAATCAGTGAAAGTGGAGCTCCAGTGGAAGACGGACTGAATTAATTATGTTGGATTTCCTTTAAAACGGGCTGACAGAGGCGGCCTGGATGCTCACAGACTTATACTGTGTGTGTGTGTGTGTGTGTGTGTGTGTGTGTGTGTGTGTTGCACAGCTTGCCTGTACCATTTTGCCTGTTTAAAGTTAAACATCACTCCATAATCTGCTTTCCGCTCCCATGATGCAGAGCAGAGCTGCAGAGCGGAGCTCAGCATCTCTCGTCGGCGTGAAGTCAGTCAAGAAACAGCTCCAAGTTGTCGCCATGCAAACCCGCGCAGGCTGCACCAATGAGAGGACGTCGACCTCCTTTGAACCGCCTCTGATTGGCTGAGTTTCTTTAAGTCTGTTATTGTGAAGTGTACGAAAAGATTGGCATTTAATTTGGTGAGTGCTGTGAAATTCAGATCACAGAGTCTCTAGTTTATGGAGAATAAATAAAGCAAAGCTTCAGCTGATTCTAAACTGAGCGAGTCTGCGTCAGAACACATATCACTAAATGATATTGTAAGTGCTCTCAGACAGGTATGGACAGCTGTGAGGGACTGAGCAGGGTTTTAAAAAAGGTTTTTAAAAAAAAAGAGAAAATATAAATGTTGGGCCAGTTCAACAAAACAGAAGTGACTCAGAACACAGAACTGCATCTGACGCAGACAAAGTGACTGAAAGCAACACGTCAATACGACTCTTAACTGCTCCCGTTCGGTGCATGAGAGCTCGGTTAACTTCCGACTCAGAGAGTCTCTCTTTAAAAAATAAAGAACCAAAACAGCCGTTCACAAGTCGGTTCACTAGTGGCAGGTGAACAAAACAAACCGGGATACCGAAAAAGAACCGGTCCGCTCATCACTACAGTTTAACATCTCGGGAAATACTCTTTCTTACCGCCAGCAGCCACTTAGCTTAGCTTAGCATAAAATAAATAAAAAGCTAGCCTAACTCTGTAACAAACTTCAGAGCTGGATCTGTACTTGTGCATTGAGGGCTCACGCTGTTCCCACAGCGGCTGTGTGCAGCTGACGTACGGCTACTCAGATTCATTCAATACATGTCTGGGCGATAAACAGCTGGCGTGAAACTACAACATCTGGGTTCTGTTTCAGAAGTAGGAAATCCTCATGCAAATTCTCATTAATAACTAAGCTAATAACTAAAGATCGTGTATGTCGTGTGGCTCGCTTCATATGTTTAGATAAGGACGGTAGTTTTTTCTGATATCTGATCATTTCATCAGAATATTTGACATCTAAAACCTGCAGGTTAGCTTAGCTGCTAACCTACTGGGGAAAAAACAGTAGTACTTCAGTCAAAGTGCTAATACCACACTGTGAAAATACTCCTGCATTCAAAGCCTTCCTGAAGTAAAAGTATGTAAGTATTCTCAGTTTCAGCAGTAAAATGTCTCCTGTCAGTGTTTCTATTCTTGCATCATATTCCATAAGATCATCATGTGTTTGTAGCGTCGCTGTCCTGTAAACATTTACTACTTTAAAAATTATTTTCCTGTTTTCAGCATTGCGACGCTGCATTTTAAAGGTGTTAAATAGTTTATTTAGCTGAAGAAGGAGGAGGAGGATGTTCTCAGCACATGAATGAACTCTTCATCCTCCTCACAAACATTCAAAATCAACACATTTAGAGATACATGAAGAGTATGAATAACTGCAATCTGAAAAATAACTAAAGCTGTCAGATAAATAATCTCAATCTAATGCGAAGCATGTTACACTAAAGGAGTTTTACATTCTCATACCTTCATTTTCCCGTTACAAAAGAACATTTGTCGACAGTAAAGAAATAAATTGAATTTCAGGAACAATAGCATGAATAATCATGAGTTTAGAGGAATATCCTGTTACAACTTTCTCTTTCTTTACCAAAGGAGATTCATTTAGTTTATACAAAGCATTTTGCCAGAGAATAAAAATGATAATTATTATTTCTAGTGGGTTACACTGAATTATTGGTTATCAGCACCTCACCACCCACAGAGAGCGCACTGCAGACGACGGCTCCATCTAGTGTTGAGGCAGAATAAAGATCAGCGTAATTCTGGATGCACTCAAACTGTACACGACACCTTAAACCCAGCAATACTTCTTAGTTTATGTTGAAGCTGGTGAGACGTTGGCTAGTGTCCACTTTGCACATCTCCACAGGCTGGTTCTCATCCTCATAGGAGGTGCTGATGTACCAACCACGGCACAGGACGGACTCAAACGTGGTCAAAGACATTCCCTTGATTCTCTTGTAGAAGAGGAAACGGTCCAAGTTTCCGTTGTTGTTGATGATGTTTAAGTCGTCCTCAGAGCGCTCCTGCCAGAAGACAATGTCTCATATTCATTTTCATGTTCATTATTTTATGTATGGAAGAACAATTCTGCCGATAAAAATAGATGGTAATTCAAAACATTCATTTACGGTGTCCAAATTAATAGATTGAAGCCAAAATTATGAGATAAAAAAAAAAATCTAAATTGTGAGACTAAAGCCATTATTTGGATTCATTTAATCAAATTTAGCAGACAAAAATACACAATTATCAGATTAAAGACACAATTATCAGATTAAAGACAAAATTATAAAATAAAATAAGATTTAATAAGTTCCCAACTATGTGATAAAAGTCAAAATTATGAGATTAAATTCAAAATTGTGAGATTAAATGTAAACATTTTGAGATTATTGTTTTTTTTTTTAATAAAACAATGATCCTAGCCTTTCTGTCCTCAGTATCCATATGGTCTCCCCTTCAGGTTGTGACCAGGCCTACTGTAGTCTTGCTTGTGAGCTACTGGTCCCATTGAGGTCGGAGTGAGCATGGGGATCAGAGTGAGGGTGGGGTTTAAGCTTAGGGTAATGGGTGGGGGATATGGGTTAGGGTTAGGCAAGTAGTGGTTATGGGTAAGTTTAGGTTATATCTCCAAGAAATGTCAAAATGTCTGCTGTGAGAAGGGCCTATGTAATGTCCTCTGTAGTGATGGAAACATGACTGTGTGTGTGCGTAGGATGTTCTGCTTACCTCCAGCTTCAAAGTAGCTTTGTCGCCTTTCATAGAGCAGGAAATGTGCAAGTTGTTATTGGGGATGGACAGAAGAACAGCCTGACCATCACCATCAGAGACGGGGGCAATGATGTACTTCGACAGTTTGAAATTCACTAATGTGCGAAAAAGAGACAGAGAAAAGAACATGATGTAATGTTCGTGGTATTGTATTGGTGGGAGAAAGATCTTTTTACTCATGTAAAAGTACCAAAAACAGCAATGTAAAAGTACTCCATTACAGGTAAAAGTCCTGTATTCAAAATCCTACTTAAGTAAATAATCAACGTAGTTAAAGTATAAAAAGTAAAAGTACTTATTGTGCAGTAAAATGTCTCCTGTGACTGATACCTGATTCTACCTGACAAGATTATTAATACTGATGCATCAATGTTAGAGCAGCATGTTACTGTTGTAGCTGCTCGAGGTGGAGCTAGTTTATCTACTTTATATACAGTTAGCTAGTTTAATCACTTTATATACAGTTAGCTAGTTTAACTACTATATACACAGTTAGCTAGTTTAACTACTTTATAAACAGTTAGCTAGTTTAATTACTTTATATACAGTTAGCTAGTTTAACTACTTTATATACAGTTAGCTAGTTTAACTACTTTATACACAGTTAGCTAGTTTAACTACTTTATATACAGTTAGCTAGTTTAACTACTTTATACACAGTTAGCTAGTTTAACTACTTTATATACAGTTAGCTAGTTTAATCACTTTATATACAGTTAGCTAGTTTATCTACTTTATATACAGTTAGCTAGTTTTAACTGCTTTATATACAGTTAGCTAGTTTAACTACTTTATATACAGTTAGCTAGTTTAACTACTTTATATACAGTTAGCTAGTTTAACTACTTTATATACAGTTAGCCAGTTTAATCACTTTATATACAGTTAGCTAGTTTAACTACTTTATATACAGTTAGCTAGTTTAACTACTTTATATACAGTTAGCCAGTTTAATCACTTTATATACAGTTAGCTAGTTTAATTACTTTATATACAGTTAGCCAGTTTAATCACTTTATATACAGTTAGCTAGTTTAACTACTTTATATACAGTTAGCTAGTTTAACTACTTTATATACAGTTAGCCAGTTTAATCACTTTATATACAGTTAGCCAGTTTAATCACTTTATATACAGTTAGCTAGTTTAATTACTTTATATACAGTTAGCTCGTTGAACTACTTTATATACAGTTAGCTAGTTTAATTACTTTATATACAGTTAGCTTGTTGAACTACTTTATATACAGTTAGCTAGTTTAATTACTTTATATACAGTTAGCTAGTTTAGTCCAGTGGTTCCCAACCTAGGGGTTGGGCCCCTCCAAAGGGTCACCAGATAAATCTGAGGGATCGTGAGATGATTAATGGGAAATAAAAGAAGAAGGAAAAAAGTTTTGATACACAAATTTGTATTCATTTTTGGGGAACTTTTCTCTAATGTTTTACAACTTTGGGTCTCATAAAATGGAAACATTCTAGTTAAGCACAACTACCTCAGAACTGTACAAAGTACAGTACTTGAGTAAAATGTACTTTTCCTGGTACCTTTGCGATCGCTGTGTCCTCCTTTCAGAGTGATGGCCTGCAGTGTCAACTCTTCTGAGTTGTGGACGACATCTTTCTTTCTTATGTCACACAGAGTGCACAGCTTCACACTGTTGACACGGTGATATATTCTTTTCATTTCCACGGAGGAGTTCTCCATCTTCTTGACAGTCGTTTCTGTGGAAAGGTGGAGGCAGATGTTTTCAGAAAAGGGGGTGCCAAACAAGGAGGAAAGTGATTCAAAAAGTTGCCCAAATTATCAGCCACACAACATACTGTTGAGTAAGGTTCTGTTTGATGGCTGGACTTGTAGTTATTAGTGTTGTTACAAATGTCAGCCGGATTTTGAATGAGGTTGAACCTGGAAGTTCTGGTTTCACTTCAGCTCTCTAAAATGTTTATAGGACAACTTATACTGATGTGAAACTGTGTTGTTTTTACCCACCCTCCACCAGGGTGTCCATGATCACACTGCAGAGCTCATCATTTTTGAGCTCCCTTCCACCGCAAGTTAGGGACTTTTTCATCCTCTTCACCGCCAGCAGCAGGGTACCTACACTCTGCATGGTCATTGGGTTGTGGGAAACCACCAGATCCAGTCCCTCATCGAGCCTGAAGGTCTCCTCCTGAACTTCCTGCAAAGAACAGAGTAGAAATCACACGTCGTGTCCTCCTGCAGGTGCTTCCTCGTCTCTGAGTTACAGAAAGCCAAAGTTTGTCCTGACGCTTCAAGAATTTAGTGAAAATAAATAGATAAAAATAAATAAAATTGCAGCTCAGGATACGTAGAACATAATTCATTCTGGGCCTCTCACATATATGTATTACCACTGAAGCACAGTACTTGAGTAAATGTACTTAGTTACAGTCCACCAATGCCACAGACACATGAAGGAAGAGCAAAATATAATGATTGGGTAAATTCATAAAGAATTAGGTTAAAAAGGGGTCCATTCTCAGTGCTTATTGAGAGTGCGGTGGACGGATGACCGTGACGAGTCAGTGGATAGTCCATGCTCTATCAGTCGTTGCTTTATGTTTCCACAACAGAAGCAACTGAAAGGTGTATTGATTGATATATATTTTGTATTGTATATGTAACAATATAAAGCTGAAAATAAACATAGTTGAGTAAAAAGTACAATATTTCCCTCTGAAATGTTGCGGAGTAGAAGTATAAAGTAGCAGAAAATGGAAATAAGTAGCAACTCAAAAGTACAAATATTGCGTCAGATACATATTTAGTAACATTTAGGTAAATATAAGTTTCAGACTCAAAATCTGCAATATTAAAGGACTGATTGGGATTGGGGTGAAAAAAACTTGATTGTTAAATAATGATATTGTACTGTATTCATGTGTACATATATTCTTTATACTATCTAAGGAGGACATCTGAAAGTGACACTACATGTACATGAGTGTGAAAATGTAAACCTCGAACAGTAAAAATATAGGAATATGAAAGTGAATTATGACCTGCACAGCCTTCCATAAATGATAATTCATCTTACCTTCGTGTCGAGGCAGCAGGCTTCAAATCCCATCACGTCTAATTCTGGTGAGCTGAAATACAAAACAGATAAATATCAAGTATTCTGCATGTTCTTAATTCGATAAAGAACGTTTCGTTCACCAACACATGAACAAGAGGCTGTGAGTGAGAAGTGAAGCGTTTCCCGACCGCCTGGAACTGTTCCCCTTTCACAAGCATAATATAACACAGTTTGCAAATGGGTTCACTTGTGGTAAAATATGCCACAGGTTTGATGATCTCGGCTCCCCTAAACACACCAAGAATGATCTAAAATCATACTGTAATATTGACAGTTAGACAAGAGAGCATTCAGATTCGTGGACTCTCTTGGACTTACCTCTCTAAAGCTTGAGACAGATCGAAGTCGCACATGATCGCGATGTTAGCTGTTAAAGAATGATGATGAAAAGTTAAGTGACTGAAATATTTTCTTTCAGATTTCACTGAAGCTTCCTGTCGATAGTCTCGTCCCACTTGCTGCACTGCAGACTGAGCGTCTCTTTATAGGCAGCAGCGGCAGCCCCTCAGCTTCCTCGTTGTAGTTGTAGCTCCACACACAAACATTCTCTCATCATGACATCAAAAGCCACGTGAAGGCCCCCACCCACATGACACAATGCAAATGGAACAATTTTAACATTTAACCCCATTCATCTCTGGAGAGGGACGATGTGCAATAAGTAAAACCTGTTCTGCTGGTTTCATTTGGGCTCCTGAAATGAAACATCTGTATTGTTTTCGCTCATTTTCTGAAACCGGACACAATGACGACGAATGCATTCAAACACTTTGTACTCTATGAGAGGAACTAATGCTAAGCTCGCCGACCTTAGTTCCTGTTGCTACGCCTGTCGAGCTTTTCACTGTCACTTTCCAGCCGACGATTGTAGGTTTTGTTGGCCGTGAGTTAAAACGAGAGGAATGTGACGAGTTAGGCCGCGTTCAGAACGTCCAGCAACCCTGTGTGATAAAAAGAAAACATACATTCATTCATTTGACTGGACCCAGTCGGTCGATGCAGCAGGGGGCTCCGGGGGAACGACGCAGGGTCGTCCTGCAACAGGTTGAAACTGGCTCAACTTTCGACGCAACACAAACTGATGCCATGTGGCGAGGTGCTGCGTCAGCCAATCACGACAGCGCACGTTCCTAGTAGATGGCTTTGCAACGTGAACAACGTCTCATCGGCACCTTAAACAACAGGCTCACAGCACAAAGTTGTTTTAACGCATGCTAACGCTAACTTAAAATGCTATTTAATTCTGACATAACTCTTGGAGGGTTTGAATGTTTACCGCAGAAAAACATACCTGGATGTTTGGTAGTTTGCTTGGAGTCGCTGGAGCGTAAACTTCCACAAATCTACTAAAGAGCAGGACAGAGCTGCTGACGGCAGCCAACACGCTGATAAACAGGTAGATTTACAAGCCAACACCTGTATCCCTACATAATAATATAGTTAATGACACACTACAGTAAGTTGAATCCATTCCTTACACACTGTCTTACACTGTCTTTTATTTCTGGTTTTGGAAAGGTGATTTTAAAAAGACACCAACCTACAGAAAGCACATTGTTTCAACATGTGGAGAAATCCAAAGCTCGGCTGGCCTGCTTTCTCCCTTTAGTAGCTTTAAGGTTGTTAAAATCATCTTATTCCAAACTGTCTGACAGTATCTCGTATATATTGTGTGTAACATGTTGTTGTAGTTCTTCACTGAAGCTATACGATGTTTACACAGACCGAAAGACTCTGTTATTCATCCGACTCCATCTTATTTAGCCCTGCAATATTCCACAAAATGGAAATATCACTTTAGACACGTCTAAAGTGACATAAGGTTTTATTTTTAATGACTGGCGAGTGAGTTTGTAAAAACAGATTCACAAGGTTTGTTTGCAGAAATTCACATTTTGAATAAAATACAATCATTTTACATGTAGCTGCTGCTTCACTGTTTTACTCCGTTCTATTGGGCGACACTGCTGCTCGTGACTTCATGTGGTTTTTGTAGTGGATGCCAGTAATATGAGCTCATTTGACCGAGAAAACAACTTTCCCCCACCTCCAGGTTCTGAGCAGGTAGTTAGTTAGTTGAGGATGAGCGAAATGTGAGAAAAAGATGCTGCAGCATGTTAACACGAGAGAAAAGGAGTTGTGTGGTTTCAGCCACAAAACATGAGGGGGTGGTGACGCTCTTCCCTTCTGTCTTGGAACTTCTGGTGTAATTTCCAAGGAAGGAAATTACGCTACAGATGTGTACTGTGTGTTCATCTTGTTGCTGCTTTGATGAGTTCATCCCGATGCAGAAAAGTTAAAGTGCACATTTAGAAATGATTCATTTTAAAGTTTCTACTTTAAATACTTTACAATATATTGACCTGTTTTTCTTTCTACCAGAAGCCGGCCACTGATGCAGGTGTTCCTGTGGCAGGATGTGGTGCTGGTTGTCCACATGCTACATACGCAGAGGCAAGTTGCTGAAAGAGAGGTGATAGTTTCACTGCTTTTCCACTGAAGTGATACCAGGGCTGCGGGTAACAGAGTGACCAAAATTTAAAAAACTTTAAGTAATCAACATGAAATCAGGGCTCCTGCAGAAATACATACACACCATATACCTGCAATAACTGATTTTTATGGGCAGGAGCAGCAGAAACAACACTGATATCATCACTGTGTGCGCTGAGTTAGCAAACACATGTGAAGTCGTGTTTGTTTCCACCTGATGGATGAAGTCCAGTCGTCTCTCTCTGTTAGCGCTGTTAGCGCTATTAGCTCTGTTAGCGCTGGTTCTGCTCTCCTCCACCTCCTGAGCGAAACATCTGGCTCTTCAGCTGCTAAATGCTGCTCTATGTTCATCAGCTGTCTGCTGTTCAGAGACTTTGTAGAGCTTTTTATACATATGTACATACATATATATGTATGTACATATGTATAAAAAGCAGCTATGAGATCAGTGAGAGTGAACCACAGCGGTAAGGCTGTTGACCAAAAAGCCAAAACAACGAGCTGGAAGAGCTGAGGGGGAAGTGCGACACTGCGAGCGACACACTGACATGAGGCCCGACTCAGAAAGACGAAGACATGTTCATGTTCAAATGTTGTTCAAATGTTGTTCAACTTTGATTGATGCACAGAAACACACATGAACCAGCGAGAAGAGCAGGGGGGAAAAACAGAAACACAAATGTCTCGTGAAGCAATCAAACGTTTTTAGTGTTGATGTACATGTTCATCGTTATTCATAGTAAGAAGCTGACTGAGAAGAATATGTTTCCAGTGACTTAAAAGTGTTAAAACGACTCTGTGTAACAGTTAAACAGTTAAATTGGATCCACAAAACTTCTACAAAATCACAAAATCAGGGCTTTTGCAGAAATACAGCACCTTAACGTAACGACCCTGCAGTTTATCTACACCTTCAAGTCAGGGTTTCATCGTTTTCCGTGGCATTTGTACGGAAGCCCTGAGAGGCAAGTGAGAAAAAAACAATCTGGTAATTAAAAATAAATAAATAAATGAACAGTTTTTGCCAGGCTAATCTGCGAAAACAGGCGATTTCTTTTTATTTACTGAGTTTCCAAACAAGTGCATGTCGAGCTTCAATTCAGATTTGAAATAGATATAAAACAGAACAGACAACAGAAAAAAGATTTAACAAAAACAATATATAATATATATATAATATATAGAGTGGGGGGGGGGGGGGCTAGTGACCAATGAGGAGTAAAATGTTGCATAGTTACGGTGCAAATAGAAAAATGAATATCTTGCAAAAACTGTACGTGTGGCAGCTTACACAATAATAAAAGATAATAAATAATTTAAATAAATTAACTAAAAGTACAAAATATGGTCTGAAGTTGAGTCGAGCGCTGCGGTGCACCGAGATATAAAAACTGAACATTATTACTTACGTCTCTAATAAGGTTGACACTGAGCGTACATTACAATATCAATAAAATCTCCCACATCCTCGTGTGAGTACAAACCCCCACAGACCACAATGATGGCGACGATCATCAGCACTGAGATAAACAAACACAAAACTGTTGGCTCAGGCTTTTGTGTCGAGCTCAATTCTGAATTAACAGAACTGCAATAAACCACAGAGGATCTGAAAACCACGTCCACAATGAGCTCTAAACCCTCTGAGGCCGACGGAGGTCACGTCAGCGAGTCCCGGAGACGATGGATCCACTTCAGTTCATGTGGATTGACACACAACAACAAATACTTCTGTGGAGGTTGATTTATATATGAATAACATTAATATGAAGTCTGATATAACAGACTTCAGTTCACTTTTATGTGCACAGTTACGTACATGTTGTGCACGTTACACGTTTGTGTATTGTTGTATTCCACCTCACCTTTTATATATTTGAAACGTTTGTTTATTATGGTTTTATCTTATTTCACAACCCTTTGAGGCATATTTTGAACTCTGACTTGACTTAAATGACTTTAAAATCAGTTGATGTGTGGTGCAGATGGATCATTTTCAACCACAGCGGCTTCACTCTGTGTGTGTGTGTGTGTGTGTGTGTGTGTGTGGTCACACGCTTGTCACCGACTGCCTAGCAAATAAAAAATGACCTAGTTGCTTCTGCAGCTGCCTTTCGATGATATAAACTGAAAATGTGTGGGGAGCTAAAGGTTTAGGCTTCAGGTTTCAGTATGTAAATGTGTCCGTCTGTTTGGCTCTTAGCAAAGTTGACTCACTAGTTTTACCGTCAGTTTGCCAACAAACACATGCATACAGCTGTCCATGAGGGTGAACTGCACTCTGAAAACTGTAGGGGGCGCTAAGTCGCCTAAAACGTCAATTCTTCCATAATGTTCATCAGTAATAATTACCAATAACTTGGTTTTTTGGCCTTTATGGACAGAGCAGCAACTGAGCTCAAACGACACACAGATGCACACCCTAAGTACATTTACTCAAGCACAGTACTTAAGTACAATTCTGAGGTACTTGTACTTGAGTAAAGTTCGTTTTTGTGTGGAAAACATGTCTAAAATAAACGTGTGGGAAAAGAAAAGGCAAACAAACATAACACATTTAGAACAGGATTGAGTTTATTTCCTAAGAAACTTGATTATTGAAGGTGTTAAATGAAATGGAGTCTCAATGCACCCAAAACTGGCAGCAAACCTGGAAATAATAATAATAATAATAATAATAATAATAATAAAATTGGGAAGTTCTATACAAATGTGACGCGGACAGAAAGAAGGAACTGATTTAACGGTTCAGTTCATAGTAACAGTATTGTTGTACCTGAGAACTGAGACCAATTACCTAAAAATAAATGCTTCCTGGAATTATACTCTAAGCAGTCATATATTAATACACAGTTCTCCACATCATCAGCCAACGTTTCTCTCAATCAGCATAAGTAGCACGAAGTAATGATTATCTTTTTACATTCATTCTTCTGATACCATAGAAATGAACTTATTACAACAAAACAAAATGGAAGTAAACAGCTGAAAAATATTTACTCAGAATCACAAACTTTTCTCCTGGAATATGGCAAAACGCTGGAGAGTGATGACAACGAATCAAAACACACAAGTGGAATCAAAATGCAAAAGAGACAAAACACGGTGCTGATGTGACGCCTGAACAGCCCTGCTGCTGCTGAGAGGACCGGACCTTTACCGGACTGCACTGAGAGGACACTCGTCCCTCTCCTCAGACCGGCACCGAGGAAACCCCCCTGTGTGCCGCGACTACACTGTAAGAAATGGGTGGGGGGGGGGGGGGGGGGTAAGATTCACGGTCTTCTTCTTCTGTGCGGTCAAAGTTAGCGGTCAAAGCTAACATGAGGGAAGTTAGCGGGCAGCTTAGCAACAGTGACTAGGCTTAGAGAGAGCGACACGGTGCCACTGCTCCGCCCTGCTGCCAATGTGTCCCAGTGGTCACCTGCGGTACTGCAACCAAAAAAATCCTGTGCATTTTCCTCACAGACCTCCATTACATAACAACAAGGTCAATTATTTCTCTTTGTATTCTGTTTTTTTTTTTTTTTATTGTATAATTGTAAGAAATTGTTCACATATTAATCTAGAAAAGCCTGCCGACAACAAATCTTCATAGTTCTTTTTGAGCATATCGCCACCTTAAACTTAAGAATGTATTTTTGCACAGAACAATGTCTGCGCTTTGTTTTCTTCACAGTGTAGTCGCACTTCAGAGGAGTCGGACAGGAGGAGCGATCACAGCTCAGTGCGTCTGGGTTTGTGAGTGTTACATTAAAATAGAAGAAATCTGAACCTGATCTTTAAAACACTGATTTTTCGGAGAGAGTCGGCCTCACCATGTTCATCCTTATCATTAATATATTAATGTACAAACACAGGGAGCACAAGGGGGGGGGGGGGGGGGTTTATTTAGAGGCCATTTCTGACATATTTCACATGTTTACACACATGCAACAATGACGGACAGGTGCTTAAAATGCATGTTATGCTATTAACACACACATATGGGTAATGGAGTTACGGACTGGATGCTTGCTTTCTGATATGTACTTGTGAAATATTGTATTGATAATATTTTATGTCACACACACACACACACACGTACACACACACATTCATAGACAGACAACACAGATGTGAACACGAACTGGAATGTTAACAGAAGTCAAATATAAGAGACAACACAGACAGGAGGACAAACAAGCAACAAATTTAAAGTTTAAATTACACACAATGAGATCAGAGCAGGCGTCAGACCCACAGCGCCCTCTGCTGGACCACAGATCCAGTGCAGCTTAATGTCGTGGGCTCACATGTCAAAGTAAATCACTGTGAACCACCTGAACCCACATGACTCATCATACAAAGGATCAGCCAGATCTGTATTTTCCTTATTGTTATTAAATCCCATTGAGAGACAAAAAGTAGCAGTGAATGTGTCCACTAACATGTACTGTGTGTGTGTGTGTGTGTGTGTGTGTGTCACAGCCTGATACATCTTCTTCCTCTGAGCCATAAAAATATATATTAAACACTCATCAGTGAGCCTCACTGTTGTTTCCTTCATCACCATGAACACACACTGTAGTTCATTGTGACTCAGTCCCACACACACACACACACACACACCGTCCTGCTGCCCCACGTACTCACTACAGCACCACATGTGGATTCATCCGCCGCTGAAAATAGTCCCCAACAAACACAGACAGTTTTTGATGATATTTGATGATTTGGTGATATGGACACATTTCAGTTGGTGCTAAAAACAATACTGATGTTTAATACCCAGCGCTACTAACCAGTCATCTCTATTAGTACTCCTGTAGGTCTCAAAGCTCGTCACTGAGACTGAAACCTCTTAGACTTCAATTGGCTGCAACCAACAATTATTGTCTCATTAGTCTGCCAATTAGTTTCTCTATTAATCATTTGGTCTATAAAATGTTAAAAAAAAAAAAAGGGGGAAAATTGCCCAACATGCCGTCTTCAAACGTCTTGTTGTGTCAAAGATATTTGGTTTATCATCACATGAGACAAAGAATCAAATCCTCACAGCTGAGAAGTTGACTAAGATGATTAATTGATTATCAAAATATTTGCTGATTCTTCGCTAACTTAACTGAAGCATCAATACAAAACTAAAACTTTGTCAGCACGGAGCGTTACATCTTTTTTCTCATCTCATTTTAAACGCACACACACACACACACACACACACACACACACACACACACACACACACACACACACACACACACACACACACACACACACACACACACACACACACACACACACACACCTCTACGTCTGACAGCGATATTATGTGAGGGTATGAAAATCTGGACGTACCTTACAGCTTAAAACTATCAACAGTGCACAAATTTAATGTGCAAATCCGCTTTTAACCAACTTGAGTGTTCTTAGTGTCTCAAACGGACGGATGCTTCAGGACACACAGACACAGACAACACACACACACACACACACACATGTAAGCTTTGGCACCCAGACAGGCAAAAGTGAGGAACGGCAATGCAGAGTTTAGTATGAAAGGCTAAACCTGGAAGAAAGGCACTGCCAAATTAAAATAAACTGTATTTATATATAATGTGTATATATACATATATATATATATATATATATATATATATATATATATATATATATATATATATATGTATATATACACACCTATAGTCCATAGTGTATAAAACAACATCAAATAATAATTGCAAAGCACATAATGGAATGGGGATGGAGATGAAGTGTGAGCAGTGGATCTATAACAGACAAATGAAGTCACTCCAGTCTTGTCCAATAACTACGTTCCAGCCATAGATGATTCATCAAGAAAACAAACAAAAACTAAAATGTCTACTTGGTTGAAGCCGTCTGCCTTTAACAGCGGGGCAGACAGAACCGCACTACCCATGAGCCTCCTCTTCTGTGGAGCTCTCCTGGGCTCTACTGCCACCTGTGGAAACCCGACCAATGAGAGGAGAGCGTGGGTGAGTGAGGGGATGATGACGACACACCGAGGCAACCACACACACACACACACACACACACACACACACACACACACACACACACGTGCGCGGTGATAAAGTGACGGAGGGAACATAAAGACAGGAAACAACAGTGACTGCTGACATGAAAGATGGCACAAAAGGAGACAAAGAAGAAGAGCCAGAATTTAAGAAATAGAAGAAGAAGTCGATCTTGTTGCATACAGACACCAGAACCTCCGGGTTCAGAAGTAAAAAAAAAAAACTCCATTCAAAACCCCATTGACATTTTTACCAATTCTATTAACTATAAACCCAGTCTTGGAACGAGTCTTACTTCACAGAATGCCGTGCGGCTCGCTCCACGATCTAATATCGTTGTTATTTAATATTTCTGTTTTTTTGGTGGCCTTTCACAACATTTCCCATAAGCCCTAGACACTTGAGGGTTAAAAGTCACGGCTCTTCAGGTGCCATGAGCAAGTCAAGGGGCCAAGGTTAGTTTAGACATGTCTGACATGCTGTAGAAGTTTTTAGACAACTGAGATTACAACAGAAAATTGGAACTTTAGAAGCGAGCGTTGTTGAGTTTTATTGATAAGAAACCAAGTTAGAATGACGCAAGTCCCCGTGCTGGTAAATGTTCGTGGGAGCTGTAGTTTTTTTCTGTTTGTTAAAATAACAAATGTTCTAAAAATCTAACAGCAGCTGCTGCAGCGGCGCTGATTTAAAGAAAACACTTTCAGAAAGAACCGAAACGCTGAATGAGAGATTACAGAAGCTAGACAGGAAGTGACATCATGCCTTCCAGATGAGGAAACATCTGCGTTGTCTAATAAGTTTCAGTCTTTCAGAGGAATATCCATCATATTCATTTTCAAGCTTCTTTCAGGCTGTTTCTCGTCACTTTTGCGCCATCTTGTCACTGCGTGTTTCTTTTCTGTGAGAGTTTACAGACTCCAACAGAGAGGAAGGGGCTGATTTCAGGGAAAAGCAGAGACGAGGAATGAAACGGGATGAAGAAGCACACACACACACACACACACACACACACACACACATATACAGTAACACACACACACACACACACACACACACCTGATTCTGATGGATGTCTCATGAAAATAAAATGCACCCACCAGGACGGCTGATTTTACAAGGTTAAGAGTAAAAACAGGAAACGAAGAGCAGGACATTATTTCATGGATCTGTGTGTGTGTGTGTGTGTGTGTGTGTGTGTGTGTGTGTGTGTGTGTGTGTGTGTGTGTGTGTGTGTGTGTGTGTGTGTGCTATATGCCACAGACAGGCTGCATTTCATTTACCTCATGCAAAACAAAGTACTAACAGTAGTTCTCAATGGTATCAAAGAATGAAAAGTTTACAGGGAACTCTGGACGAACAGAGAAGAGAGGAGACGTGGAGGCACGAAGGAGGGAAAAGAAAGAGAAAGAGAAAGTTATTTTAGTTCAGCTGAAGGCAAACAGGAAAGCAACACTACAAAGACGTTTTTAAAAGAGTTTTAGTGCGATTTATCATCAGCAAAGATTGTTAGTGTCGAGGTCTCCGGAGGTCAGACGGCATTTTGAGCAAAGCTACCTTGTGTGGTGTTTCTGTCGTTGAGCAGCTTCGTCTGACTGTTGGGCAGGATCTTAATCTCAGGAGGATCAGGACTCTGACCGACCCGCGACGCCATGAGAGCGTTCAAATACTGGAGACGAGTCACCTGCAAAAACACCCACAAAATGAATGAAAATAACAGGAACTGAACCCGTGTGACGGGTGGAATAAAACCTGCATGTGTTTTGAGGCTTGTGTCAGATTGTGTTATCAGTTCCTGCTGAATGTAAACAGACAAATAATTATTTTTTTAAAATATACGCAAGCCGAGGCACGTTAGACACGTTTACACTGTTTTTATTCTTTCTCTTTAAATGTCTTTTTAACCAGTGACTTTAACAAACTACTGCTAAGAATGAGAAGCTGTTTTTCATCGCTGCAAATAGAGTCTGTGAGCCGAGCGGGACGGGGCCAAGGAGAGAAACGCCAGTGAGCATGTGCAGTGGGGCACTCAGTGAGCAGCTGAACGGGCGCCATCTTGGAGTCTGATATCCGGTTCTTTTGATACACGTGAGGTGGACGCGTTTCTGAGCGACGACCAAAGATTTCATCATATTTCTGACACAAATTTGATCTGCGAGCCCCAAAATCACACAGTGTACGTCGGCCTTTAGTGCCGACAGCTGGCAGGGTGACAACACACACACACACACACACACACATACACACACACACACACACACACACTCACCCGTATGAGCTGCAGGTCAGTGAGCGCTCGGACGGTGTAGTCGGGACAATAGCTGGACGGGCTCGTAGCGTCTGCTGACTCAAAGGGATCCCTGGGAGAGTGACGCTGGGTCGACACTGGAGACTGGTGCACTGTAACCACACACACACACACACACACACACACACACACACACACACACACACACACAGTCAGCACAATATCTGCAAAGCTCAGCCACGATGTGCCGACTCGTATAAACGTCAGTTATGTAAACATGGAGGGAAACTGCTTCATCGCTCAACAGAAATCTGCATGAAAAATAATCAAACTTGACAGAACACGTAACCTAAAACTGACTTCACATATATTATTTCTTTAATACTGCACGAGGTATTAACGCTGTGGGACTAGTGCTGAGGTGATCCACAGGAAATTAATCTCTCCAACAATATTGATCAATTAATTAAGTCATTTATTTAAAAATACTAAACATCCTCATGTTTCACTATTGTGAGGATTTTCTGCTTTCCTCTGTTTTATTCGATAAATTGAATATTTTTTGGGGGTTCAGATTGTTGCTCTGACAAAACAAGACTACATGATTAATCAATAATGAAAATAATCAACAGCTGCAGTCTTAACTGGGCTGCAGGAACACACTCACAACTGGCACGTCCAAATAAAACTCGTGATGTAACATCTCTGGATAAAAGTGTCCATCACTAATTCACTGTCAGCAGATGGAATAATCAATCACGTGACTGATCCTCAACATCACGGCTAACGGAGACAACTTCCTGTGTTATAATGTGAGGAACTCCTGCAGTTCTTGGTCTCACCTGAAGAGGGCAGCGTCAGAGCAGACACACCGTAGTATGTGAACGCCCCGTTCTCAAACTTCAGCCCCTCTTTGCCGATCTCCACCTCCACACGGCCCTGAGGACAAACACACAGGAAGCTGTAGACCGTCAATAGTTTCTGTTAAATAAAGAAAATGTGAACCGTAAAACTGCCTGAAACTGATTTCTACAAGAAAGTACTTCTTTTCTTGAGACTAGAATACTGCAGAGCTCCTAATACTGCAGTTCTTTGTGACAACAGGGTTATAAAATACATATTTTCCTTCCTTTTAAACATATCACGTTATGAAGAGAAAGGTTTGAGTTCATTTTTGTGTAATAATAAGAAGGTTTCATGACGTAACAAGAGGAAGTGATTCCTTATGACAAGAATAAAACTGCATATTTTGTAGAAGTTTGTTTAAACATGAAAAATCTTGAGAAATGCTGAGCAAATGTGTCCCGTCTTTATGCTAAGCTAAGCTAACCGGCTGCTGGCTGTAGCAGCGTATGTACTGAACACCGTATGATCCCATCTTATCCTAGTTATCCCATATTTTTGCCATTTTGGATATCTGTTTCTTGATATTTTATCGCTGCAGTCTTTCCTACTTTGTCCTGCAGCTGCTGCACAACAATTTCCTTCCCATTAAAGTTCCATCTCATCTTACAGACATGCAAGTTACAGGCTGAATGAAAAGAACCCTGTTGGGATTCGGCACATGAGAACATTCGATCCTTCAGCATCTGTTCTTTCAGTGTGAACGCACACGAATATTTAGTAAAGATATAAAGAACTGGGTTTCCTTTAATGCTGGTTTGTCAGAACTCTTGGTCTCTTGTCCGATTCCTTTCCTTTAACGTTGCTTCCTTTCTTGGAAAGTTGGGAGAGAGACAGTTTGACACAAACCTGCAGCAGCAGGATGAAGTAGTCCACCGGGTGGTTTCGTGTGTAGAGATAGTGGCCCGCGCTCAGCCGGTTGTTTGGGTCAAAGTGCACTTCCTGGTTGACACTCGGGTGACGGAGCAGGTGGAACAAGACCTTCTCGGACACTCGCCCGGGGCTGAAGTGCTCCACTTCTACAGGGGTCAAAGGTCAGAGACACGGGATACAGTAAGCTCGCCGTCTGGCCCGTGATGTCACACAGAGGATCAAATATGTCTAGACGGGCGACCTCAAACAGTTTGATTTCAGTTTCAGACATGAACTCGACCATGAACGCTGAGCCTGAGGCTCCTCAGCTGAGTGAGAATGTAGAACAGTAACACAATCATTACATGTGTGGTGTTAAACTGTGACTGATTGAATCGGTACGAGTTACAAGTTCAACCACAAGCACACACACACACACACACACACACACACACACACACACACACACACACACACACACACACACACCTCTGGACAGGAAGCGGTGTGTCGCCAGCAGGAGTTGTGGTGAGGTACGGATCTTGGGTTCTCCTTCAGGAGGCTTGAAGAGAGAAAACTCCTCGTGGACGCTGCGAGGCTCCAGAGGGATCTCCAGCGGAGCGAGGGGACGCTTCACTTTCCTGTCCACTGCAGGAGGAGGCGGGACGTTTTAATGAAGACACGAGATGCTGAAGCAATAATCACATTTACAGAAACTTACAGTAGCCGTCAGACTCGTCCAGGATCTCCGATTTGATGATCTCCTCGATGACGTCCTCTAAGGTGACCAATCCCAGCACCTCGTAGAAAGGGTCCCCCTCCCCCTCGTTGTTCACCTTCTGGACGATGGCCATGTGAGAGTAGCCTGATAGAAGGGGAGAGGTCAGAGGTCAAATCACAGGATGGACTCCTTCATTCTTCATTAAAAGACCAGTTCGCTCACATTACAAAAACGAAACACACACGCTTAAGCTTTGGTTTTATTTGATCAGGTTTTGAGATTTCTGTCTCCACTCGGAGGAGGAACGGATCGCTTTTTAATTTTCAGTCCTGGTTACTCTGGATCAGAGGTTTTCAAACCGTGTCAACTCTTTCATTTGAAGACAGAGACGTGCGGCAAAGATTACTGCGTTAGGTGAACTGCACAATTTACGATGTCCATTGTGAACAAATGTAGATAAATCTGCTTAGAAATCACCGAACAGAATCGCTCCATATGACTCCAGAACTTGCCTGAAAATCATCACGTTTTTAAGTTTCCTTCAGTATCAAAGTCATCCAGTGGCAGCTGTCTGTACGTCCATGGGTACACTGCAAACAGGAACTGCTAATAGCTAATTCTGCATACTTTTAATAGCTCCAATTTACCAAAATGTAAACAAACATAAGCTTAAAATGGTGCTGACTCCATGACAGCATGGGGTGTTGGGGGAGAGCAGTTGGAGGGGGTGTTGGAATTGAATTCATTCAGCCTGGATAGTGGAATAAAATGGACGGATGGATTACGATTTACTTCCCATCCACGAGCGTGAGTGTGAGCGCACCTTTCTTGAACTCCTCCAGCATGGCGTCCAGCTTGGTGTCGTTGAAGACGTAGTGCAGCGGGTGGTTGTAGAACTTGGTGATAGTCGTCATGGGGGTGCAGTCGTCCGGATCCACCAGAGCCAAGTCTTTCACATAAAGGATTTCCACGATGTTGGACCTGGAAAATCAAACACATGTTGATGATTGGACACGTGTACTGCCGTGTAGAGAAACCAAATACCAAATATACTGTAAGTATGTAAGCACTGAATGCACCACGTTCACCGGCATGTACGTGAGTCTTTACAAGACCAGTGACCGGAGGTTTAACCAGTAACAGGTTCTTTCTTTGTGGTTAGACATCATGAAAGTTTAAACATTGTGGCTGCAGTTAAGATACAGAATCTATTTCACATTATAACATTTATAATTAATATGCAGTCTATAAGCAGCAGTGTGGTGTACATACTGTTGGGTAGCTATTCCTCGATCACATATAACTTTAAAAAGTTTGTTGTTCTCTGTGTAAAATCTTAATGTGAAAAGTAACAGATAAACGTAGTGGAGTAAAAATGTAAAGTCAAAGATTTACTGAACAAACCAAATGTAAACACAAACAACCAATCTTAGATTTGGATCTCCCCCTCAGTCTGTCTGATCAGGTCGTCTTCTTCATTAAACTATAACTTTTGGTCTTCTGAGGACAAAGTTTAGAAAGTTCCACGCTGCTGTTCCCACCTCTCCTCCTCGTAAATGGGCACCCGGGTGTACCCGCTCTGCATGATCTCAGACATGGTGGAGAAGTCCAGGACGGCCGAGCTGGGCAGCATGAAGCAGTCCTTCAGAGGGGTCAGGATGTCCTCCACCGTCTTACTGCGCAGCATCCCACGGCTGAACTCCTCCTTCACAAACTCACTGCAACAAACAAACAAACAAACAAACACAGGATGAGATACGGACAACAACGTGCAGTCCAGTACAGATCATACTGACCTGTGTGTCTTTAATTACCTGTAAGGGTCGTTGACATTTGTGCGGATCATCTCCATGGCCCTCTCCCTTATCCCACAGGTGCTGATGTCCCTCCTCAGCCCCAGGTCCAGGATCAGCCCCAGAGGGCAGGACAGGGGGCACGTGAGCACCATACAAACCTGGGCCAGCCAGGTCAGAGCCGGAGCCAGTTGAAACCCGTAACCGGAGCACAGGACGTGAGGAGCCAGCTCAGCCAGGAAGAAGATGAGGAAGCCGCTGGTGAACACCGCGGACACGATGGAGCCCAGCGCCCGGTACAGGAGGACGCCCAGGACCGAGTGTCCCACAGCACACAGGAACAGCAGAGAACAAACCTGGAAAAAAGACATTTTGGCATCAGGGAAACAGAGCAGCAGCAGCAGCCCCCCCCCCCCAGCTCTCAGAAACTTACCAAGAAGTTCCCCCTCCTCCTGATCGGCTCCAGGCGCTTGGCGGCCCGCTTCTCCTCCTCGGATCCACAGCTGTGAAGGACATAAAGCTCCACGGGGTCCAGCCACAGCAGGCTCAGGTTCACTGTCCTCAACACCCCGCAGACCAGAAGCAGCAGCACTATCAGCACGGCCAGACCCCACGGCGGGATGTAGTCTGCGGGCAGACCCTTGTCGGGGTTTATCCGCAGTCTGTCCGGGCCCGCAGATGCCCATTTCCCTCCGCTCAGCACGCACAGGTGGTGGTAGGTCTGCTCGCTGCCTGCTGCTCCCGCAGAGATGCTCCTCTGTCGGACCTGCACCTCTATCAGCCCGCTGTAGTCCTCATCCGGGGCGAACTCATCCGTCACCTGGAAAGCGGACTCGTGACGGTTGGACTCGTCCCCGCACGGGTCAGGCGCATCCCCGACCGCCCCGGCCGCTCCGCCAGCTGCCCCTGCGAACGCCACCCACGGCCAGCTTCCATTCAGATCAGTCCCAAAGAGACGGAGCTTGAACGTGGCTCCTTCTGGCGCCGAGATGATCCGATCCTTCATACACACCAGACCCGCCGGGTCTTCCAGTCGCAGCCCCAGAACCAGCGGGGCTTCCTGGCTGCAGGCGCCGTACCCGATCCCGCAGAACAACAATACCATCAACAGGAACCGTAGACCTGCCAAGCTGGCCACCATATTGGAATTGGTCAGCCTGGCTCTGCGCGGATCATGTGACTCTAGCCCCGCAGCGGCCCCGCCCACCGGGGGCTGAGCCAGCCAAACAAAACGAACACTGCAACTGAACTGCGTGGCGGCCATTTTGGTTCTCCACGTACAGGAGCAGCTCTGGGATCAGTGTACATTTTGGGGCTCGACTCTGAGTGTTTTTTTTTTTACGGCGCCGCCTCTTCTCAAAAGCAGCCAATTGGAGTCAGTGTGTCCTCACAGCCAATAAAAGACGAGGAAACAAGGAGGAGCTCACTTCCATCTTTGTTAGATTTCATGAAAACAAGTCATTCATCCCTTTGGGCCTCTGTTACAAGACGCTTATTCATCGAATTAATGCAAATGTCATCACACTGTACACAATCCGAACAACAAGCCTTTTAAAGGGTTGGTTCAACTGGTTTGGTGTAACTGAATGAGTTGTTCACTGTGAACAAACGCATTCTTAAGTCTAAAATAACTAAAAACTGAAATAAGGCTTCAACAGCTAACATGTAGTCGAGTCAGTTATCTTCCAAAGTCTTTTCAGTATGAAAGTCCCTCGTTGTGTTTCTATCTGTCGCAGGTCAGCAGGGAAGAAATGGAAACACAAAGAGGTAGATTTTGTGCTGAACTTTGGAAGATAAGAGTAAGTTGTTAGCTGGAGGCTAGTTAGTGAGCTACTTTAGCAAGCTAACGGCTAACACACTTGCTAGCTAGTCATGTCACAAAAGCTCTCTGTGCTTCTTCCTGTTGTTTTCTTTTCTGTGCCATTTACTCCCTCCTGACATTTGGTACATCATTTTTTATTGAATTATTGAAGTTATTGAAGAGGGGATAAAAAGCTCCCTGAGCTAGTTTTACTATTTCTGGCAGTTTGCTAGGTCGCTAGCGGGTCTAATCTATGTTCCCCAGCTCAATATCCTCTTAATATGACACACTGAGGAGACCTTTCGAAGGGTTTTATGTTCTCAGTAATGTCTTCTGTAGCTCAAATGTTCAATGTATGTTTCCCTGGATCAATATATGTTGTCACCCACTTACAGTTTATAGCCTGCTGATGTTGAAACCTACGTCCTGAGACAGTTTTCTTGACTTTAGACATTGATATGTCCAAAGTGGCTGAACATATTTCTACCACTCAAACTGCATTTGAAACGTCCATCTCCCTTCGTTCTTTTGCAATTTGAACTGCGAAGATAGCCCTTACTAATCTCTTACAATGTTGGTTTATAGCAAGAGACACGCACGCATAAGTTCAGTCTATTCAAGAGAGGACCATAAACTCCCGTCTCGTAACTTGCCTAAAAATGACGGCTCCTCAGAACAGAGAAGAGAGGAATTATTATAGCAACCAATGACTCCTTTAATGGAAATGCATGTGAGTATTATTTTAATAGACTTGAAACAAAGGCGAATCTATCCTTTAGAGTGAGTTGCACTTTTAGCACAATGGTTTTTAAGAAGTCGTAATAATAATATATCTGTGCACTTAAGTGTGTGTGTCCTTTAATTTAAGGATAATTTAAGGATCCACCCACATTATCCTGTAAACATTTCTCCCATCAGTTAATGTGAAATGGGCAAATCCTGCCGTTAGTTAACCGCAGAAATGACAGCTTGAATATGAATCAAACAGAGGCAGATGTTCTGTAGAGAAATATATCTCAGGTTTATTAACCTCTTAACAGTAGTTATAAAACAGTATGTACACATTGCTTTAAGTTACACCGTCCACGTTTGGAAGTGCATCCTCCATCTTTGTTCAACCATTGAAATAAAAGAAAAGAAAAATCACAAACATGTTGCAGCGTTGTGTCTGGATATTAAAACCTACTGCTGCACATACCCTGGGGAAATGAAAAGGGGAAATAACTTCACTTTAATATGAGTTTATGAATCCAAGACCAAATTGCCTGGATTTAAAGTACTGTTGCAACGCTTACCTATAAATATTTTTGTCCCTTGAATTATCTTATATCTGCACTGCAACTCTGAACAACCTGATAAATACTGCCTGATCTCTCTGTGTGCAAAGACATCGTAACCTAAATATATCTGAAAAGGAAGATAATAGATGCAAAAAGACGTATTGCGGCACTCTTCTTCACCCTCCTCGCCTTTATTTCTGCATCTCTGCACATGCACGAAACCTCAAACAATTCAAACACTCCACGTGTGAATGATACACAGTGTGGAAAACCGACTGGCCTGAGAACCCGGCCCCAGAAAATATTTAACCTTCATACAGGTCTAATCATCACACCGCTGCAGGGCTAAAAACAACACTACAGGAGTTGCTGATAAGCCCCGCTCCCCCGCTGCCGTCCCACGATAGAAAAGGTCTGAACAATAAAACGGCTCAGCAGATCCGAGCGGCGGTCAAAGCCGGAGGAATTTCAATACTTTTTGAGCGGCGGGAGAGGAGTCGAGATAAGGGCAGGGTGGAAAATAGACGAGGAAAAGGAGTGAAAAGTGAGAAGGAAGCGTGGGAGGAGAGAGGAGGGAGATCCGGGACGGCAAAGGATGACAGGAAAGGAGCAGGATGGGAAAGACGGAGGAGAGACAAGGATTTTGGCTGAGAAAAAAAAAAGCTTTGGTTATCACGTCTAATGACAAAAAAAAATAGAGGGAAGCTACAGAAGATAGGAGTAAATTATTATTTGAGGTCAACTCTGTGCAATGTTTATTGCTATTGAATGCTTTCCTAGCAAAACAATCGGAATAAATCTTTCATAACACATCTGAACATCTCTCATTATAAATAGAGCTATTTTCAACATCTCTTTCAGCATCGCACAAATGCCCCTCGTGTCTTCATGTACAGAGTATTTACAGTAATAGAACACAAACAGCAATCAGGGAACTGAACACAGTGTTTCTGGGTAAAGAAACCCAACGAAAGCTGCGTCTCACAGCTGGAAGCCCGTTTCACAGAACCACACCTTCTGGTGCCTATAACAAAAAAACGACAATAAATACAATGTTTACAATAAATACAACATTAATAAGTAGAACAATTGTTTGCACATTTCCCAGTACACAAACTGGTAGTCACACAGCCAACCAGTGGCTTCACTGGAAACCAGCATAAGACCAATTGCTACACGAGACCTATATGAACCAGCAGGCAGGTCTAAATTTTCTTTAAATAGAGGGTAAGGCTATGTCCACTATATATTTGCAGGTGTTTCCTCACCTGCTAAATTAAAATCTATGGTTTTCACAGAGTGCTGATCTTCCCCATGGCCGGATTTACCTGGTAGGGGGACCCCTGGGTAAAAATGAGCTGTTGGGCCCCCATTAAACCCCCAAATTCCTCCCACTCTGGCCCCAGGTTTGCTGTGTGGTCATTTGGTAAAGCACAAATAAATAAAGCAACATGCAACATGAAAGCACAAAACTGAAATAATGAAGGTCTTAAAACTGGATTTTGACACTGGGATCCCCTTCAAGACGAGACCTCAAGGTAAGAAAATAAACCTCCCTCATACCCATAACATTACACATTGGGCTTTATTGGTGCATATACCCAATAATTTTTAAATAAATCAGTTTACCACTCAGTGAACCTGGGGCTGTTGAGGGGGCAGGTGCCCGATTCGCCCGGTTGTTAATCCAGCTGATCATCCCACAAAAGGAGAAATGCTTTGGAATATTCACTTTTTCAGTCTTACGCTGCGTAACTCACAAGTTTAAAGTGTTTTCAAATCAGTGCTAGCTTATACAACAGTTGTTCATTTTTTTTTATCTTTTCAAATAAATCACTATATCATCAACGAAATAATTCATCTTCACAGTCACTTAAATTGTTTCAGTGTCACTGCATACATAGGGAAAAACAAAAACGAAACATAGATTACATGCTAGCAGCTTTAACACCTGAGCTCAGCCCGACACCCACAGAGAGTGAGGAGTGAGCTGCTACAGTCGTCTTCATGTTAATCTCTTTATCTCTGCGTCTTCAGTCCACCGGAGAACAAACAAACGGCCTCCAACTGCTTGTCTGCTCTAAGCACGGGTTGAACAGCATCATTTACACAATAAAATGTACTTCACATTGTATTAAGTGCCACGTATATGAACGAATCCCTGGTTTGGAACGTCATACGGACACACGCTATACGTACATTTGCGAGGAACGCTGTTCAGTCACAGGAAACAACAGGAGGGTTTTTCACACTACATTTAGCCCTGGGATAAGACAGGGTTAACATCACTAGTGTGAAGACGTGCTGTGGAATGTTTGTTGTCCATTAAGTCTCATCAAGTTATTGTGCTGTGAGTGTTTTCAGTACTCAAAAGAGTCAATCCTTAACCGTGGGCTTACTGCAAAGCTTCAAAGGTTAACAAACACACAATGTGGAACGCAGGTTGAAGGAGTAGCTCAACATTTTTGGGAAACAATTGCGTTTCTCGGTGACACTTGATCAATTCCACTCTCATATCTGACCATTAAATATGAAGCCTCGGCCAAGAGGTGGTTTGCAGAGGACAGTTAACCTGGCGCCGTCCAAAGGTTAAATAAATGGCCTAAAAGCACAGCTAACGCTCACTAAACATTATGTCTCGTTTGTTTGATCCGTCCAAAAACTGTTAAAACGACAAGTTGTGGTCGTAAAGGAGGTTATATGCTGGATTATTTCTTGGCTGCAGTGATTTCAAAAATATTTCTTACATTACTTGTTGTTTAAACACTTTGGATTTTTGAATTTTGGACAGAGCCAAGCTAGCTATTTACCCATTTCCACGCTATATGCTAAGCTAAGCTAACTGTCCGCTGGCTGCAGCTTCATATTCAGATTTAGATAGCGTGGTATCGATCTTCTCATCCAACTCTTGGCAAGAAAGCAAATAAGCTAATTACCCAAAATGTCAAACTATTCTTTTAAGCTAGGCCCGTGTTTTCTGTAGCCTCTGGTTCACGTTAGCCCAGAGCTGAGAAAATACAACTGGGAGAAGTCTTTTTGTTTGTAATGTCGCAACCAATCACATAAGCAAAAGTTACCAATAATGACTCAAAGGATGAAAAAATAAGACAGTAAGACAGTTTGAAGAATTAGCTTTTTTTGTTTTCTTGTTAGATGAAAAGATCGATACCACTCTCATGTAGCTGGTTAGCTTAGTTTGGCACAAAGACTGGAAACAGTGGGAAGCAGCGAGCCTGGCTCTGTGCAATGTTTAAAAATCCACCTTCCGACACCTCTAAAGCTCACTAATTAACACATTATATCTCGTTTGTTTAATCCGTACACAAACATCTTAGGGCCAAGAAAAGTTCTACTACATGACTCCTCATGAAGCCACAATTTGTTGTTTTTGTACAGATTAAACAAATACAGATACAACATGTTTCCGTATCATTAGCAGCCTTTAATGAACACCATTTCCCACAGGCACAGATTACGACTGAAAGGAAAATTATAGCCCATTTGTGGATATTATGGATAAGGGGATTTTAACTTTGAATAGCAAGCGCTGTAATGGATGTTGATTTGTCTCAGAATGTGGAACATAAACGCCAGAAACGCACACATTTCCCAAAATGTCAACCTATACCTTGAAAACATCTGTTCCATTATACAAGATCAGTAGAAAACATAATTGAACAGATAATTCTTTTAACAATGAAGACTTTCTTTTTTTATGGGATTGGGGGACTTTGACTCATGGCTATGAGCCTGCTTTGAACAGTCCAGAGCCTCTGAGAGAAAGAGTTCGGTCAGTATGTTACCTTGTGCAGAGAGTATAAAGAAATGCCTTCATTAAACTCGGACAGCGGATGGTATTTCATTAAATAACCAGCCAACTGTGCTGTGAACATACCTGCTACTGAAAACTGTGAGCATTATACTACATGTTGTTCTGCTGTTGTGTCAAAGTGAACCCAAATTGCGTTTTTAGACATAAAATAACTCAGTGGAAATAAATTAAAAGCCCAGTGTGACTTCCATCCAAGAGTTTTGACATCAGTCCGTGGTTTCCTGTCAGTGAATGCACAGTGCTCTTCGTGTCTGGACATTGTGAAGCTTCGAGAAGGAGCCAGTGTCGCACCGAGCTCGAGTCACAGTGAGGAACATTTAGTGGAGACGTAAAGTGGAAGCTGTTCACAATAAACACAGTCTGCACAGCTTCAAATGTTTCCAAGAACCAAAGAAAGCAAGAAAACAAATAAAATCTCTACAATCTAAAACAACGTCAAATATATATAAATTAATATTACGTAAAATAAATATTTTCACTCTTGGAAATTAAATAATTTAAAACATATTGCCTTGGTCAAGAGGTCGGCAGGAAGACACCCACCTTCACATCACTAGTAACATTAACTGAAAGGACCACAACAGTGTTTCTTCAGGTTTGAGCCTCTTAATTACAAATCATGTGGAATTTATATCACTGATGAAGTTTTAAGTTTTAAGAATAACATTATTAAGTAGTTTTAAAAGTGTAGTTTTTGTTATTCCATTCACTTATTAGTCTGCACATTATATTACACCTCAATTCATGTGTGTCCCGCTTTAACATTCACAGTTTATATTTAGTGTTTTACTTTAAAAGACGTTTCTCTTTAAGCTGGTGGCACCTAAAGATTAAGAGCAGCAAAGGGAGCTCTGATTGGCCGGCTGTTGTGTGTCGGCAGGAGTCTGGCCAATCAGAGCTCCAGTTGTTAATTTAATTTTCAGGTTTATATTAAAGAGAGAGACATAAAAGTGATCATGAAATGGAAACTAACACTCCAGACTCCATAGAAGCCTGCAATCACTTCTCATTGTTGTGTAGTAATGTACTGTAAGTCTAATATTACAACTTTAACACAACTCAATGAATTTAAAGCCATTCAGAAATTAATTTGAAACCAATGGATGCCTTGGAGTCGGTCAAATACATCCAAACATCTAGAAAACTGGAGCATGGTTCGCAAAGTCTGATGCAAAGTATTCAGGATTTGAATTAAATGGGCGAAAACACGCAAAATCACTGGTGTGGTCGTTTAACTTTCACTCAGAACAGTGAATCAGGTCAGTTTGCTGGTAGATGAATTGACTCACTGACAGCTCAGCGCTGACTGAGGCAGCGGACAGATAAATTCATTCACATCTGTCACGGCTCTTAATAAAAGCCGTCTCAACTCCAAAGTACACACTCAAACTAACTGTCGCTCTCTGACGAGACTAAAATCAAACTTATTGAAAATAAAACCATGACCGTCAACTTTATAGTTTTTGGAAGTTTCACTCACAAATAAACGGAAATTGAGAGGAAAACTGATAAAAAACAAAGTAAACCGACTCCTCTGAACAGGAACCTGTGTAGCAGTGTTGAGGAACACGCCAGGTGGGAATGTGAGTTATCTGTTAATGTCTCACCAGTGATGACTTAAAGGGTCAGTTCACATAAATTAGAAAACAAAACCTGCAAATACTTTATGTGCAGAGGTTTTGAGATATCAGCATACTGCAGCTAATGTGCATATTTTCCATTTTTCGAAACAAGATAAAAACCTTTTTTGGACACAATATTTAACCATTCATCATCTGACGGCTTACAACACTCAACATTTGAGGACCCATCGTGCTGTTGAGTTGTGTGTGTGCAAGCAACTGGGCTAACTGCTTTCCACTCGGAAAGATGTTGTTAGCCTAGCTTGCGAACATTAGCACCAATTCCCACTAGATGTTTCTTTTCTTTCATGTCAACACCTGTTGAGTCACACTACAAAGGAGAGGGCCTAGCTAGCATTAGCTGCCTCTCTCATGAGAGGGCCTAGCTAGCATTAGCTGTCTCTTTCATGAGAGGGCCTAGCTAGCATTAGCTGTCTCTTTCATGAGAAGAAGGCCTAGCTAGCATTAGCTGCCTCTCTCTCATGAGAGGGCCTAGCTAGCATTAGCTGCCTCTCTCATGAGAAGAAGGCCTAGCTAGCATTAGCTGTCTCTTTCATGAGAAGAAGGCCTAGCTAGCATTAGCTGTCTCTCTCTCATGAGAAGGCCTAGCTAGCATTAGCTGTCTCTCTCTCATGAGAAGGCCTAGCTAGCATTAGCTGTCTCTCTCTCATGAGAAGGCCTAGCTAGCATTAGCTGTCTGTCTTTCATCAGCACTCGTTACGTTACCTCATGATTTGAAAATCACGACTTGAAGTACTGTAGGTAGTACTTAAATTGCAGACTGTACACGACAATCGTTTGCAGTTGGAATATTAACTCAACAGCAATGTGCCTTTCCAGAGACGATGTCCCAGTTATTCTGGATAATCCACAGAACTCCCTGTGAACAGATTTCATACAGATGACTTCCTCTGAATAACGTAGTTCCTATGGAAACTGTTCACCGTGAGGTCTGTAGATGATCCACAGAAACCGGGACATTGTTTCTGTGAAGACTCGCTGCTGTTGAGTTAATATTTCAACGCTGTGAGCCTCACATATGAAGTTCCCTTCACTTTCATTGAACTGAGGTGAAGGCAGAAATCTCAAAACCATCTGCAAGGCTAGATGCCACTGGAGGTAAGTAGTCTTGTTGTAATCTGGGTGAGCTGATCCTTTAAGAGCACACATACACGACCCCGTCCACGACCCCGTCCACGACCCCGTCCACCTCTGTAATCATACTCACTAGTGTTCCCCGTGCCGCTGCCCTCTTTGCAGTCTTGCTCTTTGTCAGTGTTGGGAGGGGAACATGCAGGAAGAAAAAAGGAGGATCTGTTTACAAAATACACATGAGGTGCTGCTGATCCTCAGCGTCCCGCAGACGTCTACAGGAGAGTTCAGGAGACAACAAGCAAACAGGAAACAGGAAGTAGTGCGAGTGAGTGTTAGATGGTGCTTTCAGTGTGTGCGTGACTGATGGTGTGAACGTGTGGGTGGGGGTGTGCCTGGGTGTGGCTGGACCTGCGTGGGCCCACACAGTTCTGCTGCTCACTGAGCAGAGTGGTGGTCTCTCCCGGACCGTTCTCCGGGCCAGCAGAGGGCGGGGTCTGCTGGGACTTAGAGGAGGTCAGAGTTGGGTGGGGGTTAAAGGTGCTCGTCGCCGTACTCATGGAGGATGGAGGGGTTTGGGAGAGGGGGGTGTGGTTGCTCGGAGTGGGAGGGGCTTGGGGCAGAGACTGGCTCGGCCTGCGGCTGGAGGAGGAGGTGGTTTGGGGCAGGGCGCCGCGGCTGCTCTGCGGCGGCTGAGTGTTAGACGGCGGGCGCTTTGCAGGAGGCGTGGCCAACGGCAGTGGAACACGGGTCCCCGGAGGCGTCACGGGGGGCAAAGAGACAGACGTGTCCAGACGAGCGCGACTGCCCTCTGGAGACTGCGGCGAGCTGTCCAGCCTGGACGCCAGGAGGCCGTTCTGGTACTGAGCACGAGTGATCTGAGGAGGACGAAACACCACCGCTGAGACACATTAACACAGGACAGGTTTCATGGATCCTGCCCGCTGCTTAAGTGAGCGAGTATTTTTACACTTTTACTGAAGTAAAGGGTCCGAGTACTTCTTCCACCCATTACAGTTAATATACAGTGATAGACACTGAGAGTTACCTTAACAAACTGCAGGTCTGTGAGGGCACGTACGCAGAAGTCTGGTATGTACTGGAAGGGGGTCCCTGGGATCTGAGTGATGCTCCCGCCAACGGAGCAGCTTTCTGGAGCGCGCTCAGTGCAGCTCAGGGACGCCGAGCGGTTGAGGTTGCCCCCGTGTGACGGAGAACGAAACTCTGGGGTTGACAGAGAAGAGAGTGAGGGAGGAAGCAAAACAAAGAAAAGGCAAGGGCACGCACGCACACACACACACACACACACACACACACACACACACACACACACACTTAAACATTAACAAAAGCAGAAAACACACCAAGAAACAGGAAAAAAATGTTGTGAAGACATGAAAAAATGAAGGAAGCCAGCAGCTGTGGACAGTATGAGAGCAGAAAGCAGGAACACACTGCAACACATCACACAAATACACAACATGTTCATGTCAACATCACACATTTACTGTGATCCATCGATCCATCGATCGATCGATGGATCACAGTAAATCGATGGATCGATGGTGGAGCTGAGGTTGTGTTTGTTATGCAAAGAATGCGACAAACATGCCGTGCGATGAGGTAGAGTGCATCGCTGAAACAGGACTGCCTGAGCTCAGAGGAGGAACCTCTCTCATTGGCTGGTTTTAGTGATGTCATGGAGGGTGATGTGGGGGCGGGAAAGCATCCTGGTCATCTTGCTTGAAGGGTTGTTGTGTTAAAGGAGAGAGTCGGTGGTGATCAGAGAGTTCAGCGTCGCACCGAAGAGATCAAGAGGGGGGAACGAGGGAGGGCTTGTGTTTAAAGGAACGGTTCAACATTTTGGGAAATACTTTCTTTCTTTCATTCAGAGAGTTCGATGAGAAGCTTGATACCATTCTCATGTCTGTACGGAACTATAGCCAGCAGCTCATTAGCTTAGCTTAGCATAAACGCTGGAAACAAAAGAAAAGCACTAATCAAAACGTTGTACACTGTTTTGTTGTTTTTTCTTGTGCAGATTACACAAACAAGATATTACCCTCTTACCTCTGCTTCCAGTCTTCATGCTAAGCTAAGCTAACTGGCTGCAGCTTCATATTTAAATGGAAGACATGAGAGCGGTATCCATCTTCTCACCTAACTCTCAGAGAAAGAAAGCAAATGAGCGTATTTATCAAAACGTCAAACTAGTCCTGTAGCCTGAGGTCTGCGGTCAGATTGGCCGACTCCACTTCTTGGTACGAAGGCACAGGAGTTATGATTATTATCTGACCTTAGATCAGTGGTGAAAGGGGAGGAGGTGGCGACAGGGTTAGAAAACAGAGGGCGCCGCACCGAGAGTCCCACCCAGCAAGTCTGTCCAACTGTCTTCACGCTGTGGTAATCTGAGTATCACTGATTCTAGACACGTAACTGGACTAAATATCTGTTGGCTTTCTGACTGTTGGTTTCACAAAACAATCAATTTAAAGACATCGTCTCGGCCTCTGGGAACTTGTGATTTTCAATATTTTAGAATATCACTGCACAACTTGGATTAAAGTGAAAAAACTATTGACGATGTTTTATGTCTTCACCTAATGACAGTTGTGAAGACTGAAGTGAGTAATCAATAAAGGCCCAATGATTCTTTTTTTTCATATTCATACAAGTCTAATTACTGTATAAAATGTAATGAATGCAATAAAATGTATCCAAGGTGATGTCTTTAAATCGCTTGCTTCGTTAAACCAACAGTCCAAAACAGAAAAGCAGCAAATCGTCACATCTGAGAAGCTGGGAACAGCAAATATTTAGCATTTTAGAGATGGAGGAGTCCAACAAGGTCCGGTTCTGACTGACTGTGTCCTCAACACTGTCATGTACCAAGTCGTGTCAGGTTCATGATCTCGTGTGTCCGAACAGACAATTCTGATTTCAATCTAAAATTTGGGGCACTTTTAGACTGTGTTGTATTTAGGTAAAATCCTTGTACAGACGTTTATATTTACACAATATAAAACTTTTGTTGACGTAAAGTACAGCTCTGATTTTGACAAATGATAAAACCGTCCTAGCTAACAAAACTGTTTCTGTCAGCCTGAATGAGGTCAAAGGGCCTTGCTGGATCAGGACTCTGAAGATGATGGGAAAAAGGAAAATGGTGAGATTGGCTTGAAGAGGACCCCCGTCCGTCCCTCCCTCCCCCCACTCCCTCCCTCCACTCCCTCCCTCCCTCCTCTGGCCCATGCGAGTGTTTACCTGGGAAACGAGAGAACAGAGAAAACCTCTTAAGAGAGAGGCGTCGTGGAGGGGGGGACGCCACTGATGGGGAGAGAGGAGGGGTGACGGCTGAGAGAGAGGAGGGGGGAGGAAGGAGCAGAGAGAGAGAGAGAGAGAGAGATGCTGGTTTATTGGATTTTCATTTCAGCAGAGTGGAAGTCAGTGAACTGCGTCGTTCTCTTTCGGTGACACAACAGCTGATTCCTCTGAGCGACTTCTTCTACAAACTATCAGCAGAATGAGCCTCGGGGCTGATTGGCTGGACTAATGTCACATGGTTGAGATCCACTGCTGTTCAACAGAAGCTCATTCAAATGTTCAGCAACTCTACGCTTCATCTTCTGTTCCAAAACACAACTGAAAACAATGAAACTGTCTTCTCTCAGTGTTTCCCAGAAAGGATCCAGACTAATACTAGTTACTTACTAAGTACTTACTAATCTGAATGGATGATCCAGGGACTACACCACCTGACATCAGCTCCACATACGGTCCAGATCTGAGTTTAAACAGTCAGTGTTCAGAAAAGGTTCTGGCTCATTAAAAAAACGTAACTTTCTGCATGAGATCTGGCTGGTGAGCATCTTTACTGAAAACAGCTGGAGTTCAGGCCGACTACACAGATACAGATCTGATAATGAGCAGTTTTTATTATCAAACACAAAACACAAACAGACATCTCTGGTAGGGATCCCTCAGATCTGATTATTAAAGGCTTGAGACCACAACGTGAACTGAGCGGGTCATTTTAGAGTAACAGTACATTTATAGGAAGGTACTAATCATACGATAAATAATAATAATTCATTTTTATTGAATTATTATATATTACCAGTATAACTTTTAGTAAGTGAACAGCAGCAAACATATAATTTAACAAATATAGAGAAAAAAGTTCAATAACTAATTAATAATTATTCACTTGGATTTAAATGAACTATAAACTATAAACTTTACTAACAACACGACTGAGTAAACTTAAATAACTATAACTAACTATAATTTGTTCTCTATAAGCACATTAAGAACCAGTAAAATACCAAAGTATTTAAAAACAGTCACCTAAAGTTATAACTGAGCGTGGCAGCGCTCTCTGGTGGGGACATGTACACTGTATGCTTTTAATTTACCTGAAATATCTTGTTTCTGTCGTCTGATTAATAAATAACACGAACGATGATGACAATATTTCTGTCAGATAAAAGTTTGTCTTTAGTTTGGAGCCTAAAATACAGCCACACATCAGTACAACAGCTGTATCACAGCACGTCGTGCTGCCCGTCACTGACACCATCTGACACTTCCTGACTGAGAAACGTTGAGTTTAAAACAAACGTTGTGCGTTCGGGATGAGAAATGGTCGCGTGTTTGACGGACACATTTGCACATGCACACACACACACACACACACACACACTGAGCGGCATCATGTGCACACGGAGTGCAGACAGCAGATTATCAGGACAGAAACAGGTCAACAGGAAGGAAACAGGAGAGCAGAGAAGAAGAAGAGGAAGACTTTATCAGCAGTTACGATGCTGAACCACCAGGAGTCACCGCTGTCACAACTGCAGTGATGAACTTTCTGATCGACTAAATTAAATGTACTCAAATTAACCTTCAGCCTGGCTGAGAGCTGAGAGGAGCAGCACTATTCAACCCCGACCGAAGTGTTAGTTCACTCACATTCTGCAGCGTTTGTTCGGACACATTAATAACAACAGGAGCTTAAATCATCAATTACATCTAAAGATTTAAAAAAGTCGACTTCTGTTTAGCCTCAGGCGTCACCTGTCGGCTCGGACGACAGAAGACGAACTCTATTTGAACTCGAAGTGTTTCCTCATTTGGAGTAAGCCTCTTGACTTTTCCACTGCTCTCCTCGCAGCTTTATTACCACCCCGCTGACACAGCACTTTGTGGGAAACAGAAAGACGCCGACGTGTCGTTCTCGTCGTGACCAGAGCGTCTTCTTGTTTTAACGGCGTCCTTTTCACGTCATAAGACATGAAATATGCCTGCAGGCGTGAATGTGAGTATGATGGTCTGTATATGTGTCGCCTGCAGGTGTGAACGAGCCCTTATGGATAAAAGGTGGATGGATGAGACTTCGGCTGTGTCTCGTCCCAACTATGTGATTAAATCATATGATATAAAATATGGTGTTTTATGATGCATCGAATACTTTTACTCTATTATGTTCATTAATATTAATTAAGTAACATTTTCATTGCAGGAATTTCACTTGTAACAGAGTATTTTTACAGTGAGGTATTAGTACTTATACTTATTCCTCTGTTATGTAGTAATAACAAGAACAATACGTCTCTATAAGATCTAAAATATCTTGTTATAATGAGAAAAGGATCTCGTTACAACAAGAAACATGTCACACTGCAGAAGACCTCAACATTATAGAGGAGGTGTTCTGCCTCCTCCAACCAAACTGCATGTTCATTCTTTATAAATGAAACCCGTGTGTGTGTGTGTGTGTGTGTGTGTGTGTGTGTGTGTGTGTGTGTGTGTGTGTGTGTGCGGTCTCACCCAGTGTTGGTGAGCTCAGAGCCATGACTCCGTAGTAGGAGAACGGGCCGGTTTCAAACATCATGTTTTCGTTTCCAGCTTCCACCTCCACTCGCCCCTGAAACAAACACACACACACACACACACACAGAGGACAGTTTCTTTAATATCTGACAGTGTACATTACACGTGTGTGTGTGTGTGTGTGTGTGTGTGTGAGAGAGTCAGGAAGCTCTGCTGTGGCTCCTGTGGCAGGTAACAGAAACACTTTGACGCCCTATAAATATTACAGGCTGCCACAGGTGCTCTGGTCCAGTGTCTGTTTACCTCACACACACACACACACACACACACACACACACACACACACACACACACACGCAGGTGTGTAGTTCAGTGGAACAGGAGCAGCTGGGCTCAGGTTGCATGCTGAGTGTCTGAAGTCACTTCATCCACACCTCAGGTGTCGACGACAAAGCCTCCCAGCACAAACACACACTTTCAAACACCAACATTTACACACAGCGACAGACCAGGAGTGTGTGTGTGTGTGTGTGTGTGGACAGACATGGACAGATGATGACGACTTTTATGGCTCCACATGAAAACTACAAATCGAGCTTGAGAGTCGACAATAATTCACAAATACACAAATCTATAAATAAACACGATACCAACCAGTTTTCTAACCAACAAACGTGGCATTTGTGATCAAATTTGACCTTCGCATGACGACAGTCTCTGCTTATTGTACCTCAATCATTTCTCCAGTTCACAGAAACACAGAAGGTCACTGCTGCAGTGATGATATTGTTATTGTTATTATTACAATGAGAAGGAGGTGATAGAGAGAAGTGAAGCTCGGTCACCTCTCTTCCTGGTGCAGAGGAGGGATTAACTGACAGACAGCGTCTCGGCTTCCGTCCCTGAACGCCTCTCTGCTGTTTGTTCTGCTGCTGACTTTCAACGCCGTCTCTTCTCATCTGCTTTTCTTCCCCTCCATCCTCCTTAACCCTTCAATCCCCTCGATTTGTCTGTCTCTTACGTAAGAGGATCTATTAGTGAAGGTCTCGCAGAGCGACGAGCCCCTCTGATCGCAGAACGAGAGCTCTTCATGCGCCCGGATCACCGTATTTATGCAGAGATGGATGTTTATTAACGGCTCGGCTGAGCTGCACATCTCCTTTACCTCCAGAGACGCGTTGTTCTGCAGCTCTTCTGCATATTGTGCTGAATATTTACAAAAATGTGATCATTTTAATCTGCAGTAGAATCAGAAAATGTATCTGCAACTATTTGCTGCCATTTTATTAACTGATTAATCGTTCGTCAGATTTCTTAAACTAAATATTTTGGTTAGTTGGACAAAACAAGACATTTGTTGTTACAGACACGTTCCTGACATATTTTATTATTTTATTTGTTTCCAAAACAATTTGTCAATTAACTGAGAAAATAATCAGTAGATTAATTGATAATGAAAATGACTTAAATAGAAAATAAGCATCTTACTGTTTATTTAGATTTTATAATATAACTTATATAAATATATTCGATTACTTTTAGTACCGAGATGATGAGTCGCTAAACCAGTTAGTCAATCGACAGATAATCAGTTAATTAAGTCACCAAATATCTGCTGCTTTTTAAACTGAATCTCTTTGGCTTCTGGACTGTTGGTCGGGCAACATGTCAGCTTGGACTAATATTTACATGACAGTAATAAATAAAGAAGATTAGATTAACTGCTAATGAAAATGATCATTAGTGTCAGTGTCAGTATTTGTCTGATCGTGTCATTTTCTACTTTGACTGAATAAAAACTGTCAACGAGACAAATAATAAAACATTCAGGTTGTTTTTAGTAAAACAAACAATTATACTTAATTATCTTAAGTCAGTCTTCAAAGGTGGAGCTGAGCTAAGACCCCCTCCAGACTGACGCAGTGACCCGGGATAAACCTGAGTTCATCACCTCTTTAAAACAGGTCAACCTGTGTTAACTAATCTCACTGCACTATGAGCAGATGGCACGCTGCTATGAAACAGGTCAACACACGAGTCAACGAGTTGATAAGTTAATCAGTTAATCAGTTTATCGGTTGATAAGTTAATAAGTTAATAAGTGAACTGTGTGCTCGTCATCTCGAGTAAACAGACATAAAAAGACGTTTGTGTAGATTTAAAGGAAAATATTAGAAGATAAACAGTTTAAATCAACATCAGGAGATCAGATCACTGTGTGTGTGTGTGTGTGTGTGTGTGCGTGTGTGTGTGTGCGTGTGTGTGTGTGTGTGTGTGTGTGTGTGTGTGTGTGTGTGTGTGTGTACCTGCAGGATGAGGACAAAGTAGTCGACAGGTTTTCCTCTCAGGTACAGGAAGTGCTGCGGTGAACGCTTGTCACTTTCGTTGAACTTGAGTTCTTGGATGACGTCTGGGTGTCTGAGGACCCTCAGTAAGACCTTCTCTGTGATCTGGAACGGGCTGAACAGGCTCACCTCTGGGGGAGGGAAGGGGGGGGGTCATGACATGTTTTAGATATTGATTGATTGATTGTTAACAAACTGGTCAGTAAATACAACTCACCACCACAGAAAAAGAAGCCAGAATATATTTGTGTACTGAGACTTTTTAGACCAGAAGACCCCCCCCCCCCCCCCCCCCGAGGTCAGTCCCACAGTGTTAATCCGCAAGCGGCTGAACGCCAGTGAAAACAAACCTGCGCTGCTCGCTGTGAGATTAGAGCTCACCTGTAGCCAGGAAGCGGTGAGCCGCCAGCATGAGCTGAGGAGAGATCTTCACTTTGCTGTCGGCGTCGTGCTTGAAGGCGGAGAAGTCGGGCTTGTTCTTATTGGGGTCCACCTTTTTCTTGTGTCTGTTGTCGGCTGCAGGTGGAAGACAAAGAACTGCAGCGTTAGAGAACAACGGACACCACGACAGAAGGTTTCAGTCGGTGCACGTCGGTGCTACGAAAGACGACCTAGTTTCATTCACTCAGGAGTTAGGGCCAAAATGTCACGGCAATGGTATTTATCACAACAGAGTGTTAAGAAATGGTTTAAAATACCCAAACCATGTTTCACGCTCTGTGTTAATAACGTCACCGTCTTTTTCATCACGGCCACCAACTGTTACCTTGCGATTTGCGAGAATCCAGAAACACATTTCTACTGTCTACTGTTTACTACGATATCTATCGTCATATCACTCAACCCTACCAGGAGTTAAAAGAAGACATAATAAATGTATGATTGTAGCCTCCGCTGGCTGTTCATGAAGACAACGAGACTCCAGGAAATAACCGCACCCGACCAAGAAATAGTCCAGCACAAGACTCCCCTCAAACCACAACTTTGTTGTTTTTACACTTCAGGTTTTAAACAAACCAGATTTAACATATCAATCAGTGAGCTTTGTTACCTATGGACACAGCTAGGCTAGCCGTTTCCCCCTGCTTCCAGTCTTTGTGCTAAGCTAAGCTAAGCAGCTGCTAGCTGTAGCTTCATATTTAGTCTTTCTTTGAGTCAGGCCTCTGAATGAACCCCTGAAAGAATAAAAAAGGTGAATGTGTTAAATTCCCTTAAATCACCTGTAACATCGATGTCAGTGTGTTTACCATCGCGTGTGAGTTTGTGTGTGTGTGTGTGTGTGTGTGTGTGTGTGTGTGTGTGTGTGTGTGTCACCCGCTGACTCACTGTAAAGGTCAGACTCGTCCAGGATCTCCGATTTGATGATCTCCTCGATGACGTCCTCCAGCGTGACCAACCCCAGCACCTCGTAGAAAGGATCTCCCTCCCCCTCGTTGTTTACTTTCTGGACGATGGCCAGGTGGGATTTACCTGGAGAGGAGGGAGAGATCACCTGAAGGTTACAACCAGCCAACCAGTGCTCTGCTGAAATCAACACTGGATGATTTTACACTCGTACGTTCCCTCAAACTGAACAGTTAAGAAATGGAACTGGCAGGAAAGTAGGGCAGCTCCAACCAGGAGGAGGAGGAGGTGAAGCCGGGACGTCGTGAATCTCGCTGCAGCTTCGGCAGCTGGCCTTCAAACACAATCGGCTACATCAAACATCCTTTCTTGTTTTTCTATTTTGGAGGCAGCGCAGCTACAGTGACGCTGCCGTTCGATCTGTCGGTGGATTTATTCTGACCGCCGGGAGGACAGATTGATGCCTTAATATAGCCCAGACTGGACTAAGAGCCTTGGAGAGAGGAGGGCTGGAAGAACTGCCAAAACCAGATCCAGGAAAAGAGAGTGGAGGAGGAGAGGCAGGAGGAGGAGAGGCAGGAGGAGGAGGAGGAGAGGCAGGAGGAGGAGAGGCAGGAGGAGGAGGAGAGGCAGGAGGAGGAGAGGCAGGAGGAGGAGGAGAGGCAGGAGGAGGAGGAGAGGCAGGAGGAGGAGAGGCAGGAGGAGGAGGAGAGGCAGGAGGAGGAGAGGCAGGAGGAGGAGGAGAGGCAGCAGGAGGAGGAGAGGCAGCAGGAGGAGGAGGAGAGGCAGGAGGAGGAGGAGAGGCAGGAGGAGGAGGAGAGGCAGGAGGAGGAGAGGCAGGAGGAGGAGGAGAGGCAGGAGGAGGAGAGGCAGGAGGAGGAGGAGAGGCAGCAGGAGGAGGAGAGGCAGCAGGAGGAGGAGGAGAGGCAGGAGGAGGAGGAGAGGCAGGAGAGGCAGGAGGAGGAGGAGAGGCAGGAGGAGGAGGAGAGGCAGGAGGAGGAGAGGCAGCAGGAGGAGGAGGAGAGGCAGGAGGAGGAGGAGAGGCAGCAGGAGGAGGAGGAGAGGCAGCAGGAGGAGGAGGAGAGGCAGCAGGAGGAGAGGCAGCAGGAGGAGACGGCCGAGAAGAAAGAAAAAAAAGAGAAGCAGCAACAGATTAATCCTCTCCTGAGCTCCTCATTAAAAAACCATACGAGTGTTTTTCTTGCTTATGTTCAGGCCGAGCGTTAGCCTGCACGTTAGCCTGCACGTTAGCCTGCACGTTAGCCTGCACGTTAGCCTGCACGTTAGCCTGCTCGGCTCTGCAGCACAGTGAGGTAACACACAAACCTCGGCACAGTATCTGGTGAGGCTGCCAGGACAGAAACCTGTCACAGTTACTCGGCATCAAAACACCAACGTCATCTATTCCCGGCCTCCTCGGTGTGTGTGTGTGTGTGTGTGTGTGTGTGTGTGTGTGTGTGTGTGTGTGTTCATGTGTGGCCCAAAGTGTCCAAAAATGTCATCGTGTGCAACAAACTGGATACAGACCTGCATGACATTGTGAAACAGAAAAACATGTAATATTTAACGGAAACGAGTCCAAAATGGCTGCTGGTTTTCAACCGTTTTGACTCCGGTCATCATCCTGGTCTCTTCTCAAACGCTCTCTTCTCTATTTGTGACCTTTTAAAGTCAAAATGAAGTGAATCTGAACCGAATCACTTTCACAGAGGCATGTGACAACATGGCAGACATCAGACACGTTTAGTCCAGAATGTTTTACATCACAAAAATCATTATAGTGAGTGTGAGTCTGATGTCACACTCACTGAAACTCATCGAGTTCAAGCTAGCTTAACAGATAGCCACCGTTAGCCTGAGCTTTAATCTTGACTTGGTGTCGTGAAGCTACCTTTAAATGACATATTTAAATGGAACTGGTTCTGCTCCACACAATACGTATGAAAACCCGATTCAAAATCACATTAACATTTGTAATAATGCAAATAACTCGAACTCCAGGCTTGGATCAGAGTCTTACTGAACAGGGCGGCCATTTTAAAATCAGTGTAGTGTTGTTTATTCAATATGTCTGTTTTTTTTTAGCAGATTTGAAATAACACCACTTCCCATAAGCCCACAGGCCACCTGTTATGTCAGTAATAATACATAATAACAGCAGGACACTGAACGCTGTTGAGGTCTGTAGACACGCTGGTGAGGCTTCATGGGAGTTGTAGTTTTCTTGTTTGCTCACAAAGTGAAAGGTTCAAACTCCGACTGCTGTCGTTGATGCAGATTTATTTTAAAATAAACTCTGCGTTCACTTGTTCACGATGAGAGACTGAACTGAGTTACAGAAGCTGGAGGACAGAGGACAGAGGACAGAGGACGGCCCTGTCATGAGTCATCCTCCAACATCAGCCGGCACGTGAACGCCTCAAACATCATCATCATCACCATCATCATCATCCTCAGCTGCTCTGAACTCCCTCAGTCACTCCACAGGGAGGTCAGAGGTCACGGTCAGCCCCCCCTGCAGCACTTCAGCAGGATAAACATTCAAACATTCGACCTTGAAGCTGAGGGGAACGTTTCCTGTTCACGGTGACCGAACAGAGCTGAAACGATTAGTTGATTAACAGTAAACTAATGACTTTTGATAATCAATTGTTATTTTATTCTGTCATTTTTCAACGATCCAGCTTCTAAACGTGAGGATTTGATGCTTCTCTTCTCTCTGAATCGTCAGCTCGAGCTGAAGGAGAGCTTTCACTATTCTCTGACGTTTTACAGACGATACGATTAATAAAATAACAACATAATTAAAACAACAAACACGTGATTTACCCAACGACCTCTAAAATGTCCCTCAAAGGCACCTTTATAACTTCTGCATCGTCCCTCGTTTGGAGCTAAATCGCTGCTTAGCTCTGTGATGTTTGATGGGGAAACGACGACGGCGCTTCGGCTTATTTGTATAATAAGTGTTACGGTTCTGCACAAGTTCATAAATCGGATAAAACTGGAGTCTAATCAAGCGGTTGTGTGTGATGAGCCGTGTTTGCCTGTTTTTGATACGAATGTAAATATCTTGAAACAGCAGCAGCATCATCATCATCATCATCATCATCATCATAAGCTGTAATTCACTGCAGGAACGACGTTGTTGTGACAGCCGCTTTGTACTGGAAGGTGTGGATGTCAGCACTGAGATTTCCTGCACTAATCCTGTGCGCCTGAATGTGCAGATTTTCATCCCATCAGCTGATTTCACTGATTAGTTCCTGCTCTCCGATTAAAGACGATCATCAGCTGCTGGAATAAAAAACCTGCTGCCAGATTAAAACACTGGTGAAACCAATAAATAAAATACCACACGATGTAGTTCAGCGGAAACGCTCCAGTTGTGTCTGGATAGAACATCAGGACATTTTCTCATTTATTGTCTTCCTGTGAGCTGAAACAATTTGTCAAAAAATATCAGCAACTCTTTGAACAACAAATCATTTCAACAAAAGGAAAAATCCACTCGTTCTCGCTTCTCAAAAACTGTTTGCAGTTTAAAAATGTTAATTAGTGAGTTTTAGAGGTGGATTTAGTTATCTTTAGACAGGCTAGCTGTTTCCCCCTGTTTCCAGTCATTATGCTAAGCTAAGCTAACCAGCTGCTGGCTTTGGCTTCATATTCAATGGATAAACGTGAAAGTGGAATCAATCTTCTCGTCCAACTAATGTATTTCCCATTATGTCAAACTATTCCTTTAATATTGAGTTTTTGTAGTGGGGTCTGGTGTATATGATTATAAGATATTAGCATAGTAACACGTTTCTCTGCGCTCACTGACACAAACACTTTGTCTGATCATGTGTTCATCTTATGTTCATTCTGTTTAAATGATTCTGATTCTTAAATAAATTCACATTTAATCAACGCACACGTTGGAAGAAGTACTCCAATTTTTACTGAAGTAAAAGGAGCAATACAACACTGTGAAAATACAAGTAAAAGTCCTGCATTCGTATTAGCATCAAAATATACTTAAAGCACCAAAAGTAAAAGTACTCATTATTCAGAATAATATAAACAGCAAATCATTGGATTATAATTATTGATGCATTCATGTGTTCATCACTTTAAAGTTGCAGCTGCTGAAGGTGGAGCTCATTTAAACGACATTAATCATTAAAGTTTAATCTTAATCGATAATAATGCACCCTGCATTTGCATGAAAAAAGACTCAAACGACGGCTATCACCTAATTGATTAATCGACTAATCGTTTCAGCTGTACTTCAGTATAAACTGTTAGTTTCATTTATAACAAAACATCGTATTTTATTTGCTCTTCATGTGTTCTGTGTGCAATAATCTTCATTTGTAAAGTAACTTAAGCTGTTAGATAAATGTGGTGAAGTAAAAAGTACTATATTTCCATCTGATGTGTAGTATAAAATGGAAATACTCAAGTACAAGTACCTCAAAAATATACTTAAGTACAGTAACTGACTAAATGTACTTAGTTACATTCCACCACTGTGTACTCGTTACTCTACAAATTAAGATTTTTCATCCCCTTCCTGTCCAGTGAAAACCATGTATCTCCAGATGTTTGTGATGAAGAGTTCCTTCATGTGTTGAGAACATCCTCCTCCTCCTCCTCCTCCTCCTTCAGCTAAATAAACTATTTAAACCCTCCTGATACTGAATACTTCTTCCACCGCTGACTATAACTGATAACAGCCCTCCTGTTGGGATCAGGGGTGATGAGGCTGGGACCTGGACCACTGAGCTCCAGGATGCAGCGTGTTTGGACGATTGTTGAACTGTGCGTCACAGTTTTGCTGCTCTCAGTTATGTGTGTTTAGATGTAGGCTGGTTTGTTCCACCCGTCAATAGAGCTGATCGATACAGACAGAGGCTGCTGCGGGAGGGGGGTGGGGGGGGTGGGGGGGTGCAGTGATGGCTGCAGGTTTCAAACAAACAAACAAACAAACAAACCCGACAGCAGCTGATGTGTCTGAGGAAGCTGCAGAGATCACAGTTATATGCTGACTCACCTTTCTTGAACTCCTCCAGCATGGCGTCCAGCTTCGTGTCGTGAAACACAAAGTGCACCGGGTGGTTGTAGAACTTGGTGATGGTCTTCAGGGTGGTGCAGTCGTCCGGGTCCACGAACGCCAGGTCCTTCACGTACAGGATGTCCACGATGTTGGACCTCTCGTCGTCGTACACGGGTATCCGGGTGTACCCGCTCTCCATGATCTCTGACATGGTGTTGAAATCCAGCACAGCATCCGCTTGGATCATGAAGCAGTTGGCTATTGGCGTCATCACGTCCTCTACAGTTTTGGTCCTGAGCTCCAGGGCGCCCTGGATCATGTTCAGCTCCTCTTTGACCAGGTCGTTGTAGGGCTCCGTCACTTTGAGCATCTCCACCAGCTTCTCCCGGTTGTACACGGTCCCGATCTCCTGACCCAGCAGGACGTCCAGCAGCTTGCTGACGGGGAAGGACACCGGGAAGGTGAGGAACATGAAGAACTTGGTCACCAGGATGGTGTTGGCTCCTACGGCCAGCCCATGGCGGGAGCACAGCGCCTGAGGAACGATCTCGCCGAAGATGACGATCCCGATGGTGGAGGCCACCACGGCGCCCAAACCGGATCCGATCAGGTCATCGAGGAGTATGGTGAGGGTGGTGTTCACCAAGACGTTGCCCAGAAGCAGAGAGCAGAGCAGATAGTTCCCTTTGCTGCGGATGGGTTCGATCTTTCGTGCGTCTTTCTTCTCCTTGTCGGTGCCACAGCTCTGGACGATGCGGAGCTCCATGGGGTCCAGAGCCATCAGGCCCAGGTTCAAGCCGCTGAACATCCCAGAGAGCACCAGCAGGCAGGAGATCAGGATGGCCTGCAGCCATATGGGCAGCAGGGACTTCTTCTCCTCCACCACCAGCACCCTGCCATCACTGTCCCCCAGCAGCACCCACCTGCTCCCGTCCGCGCCCGGCGTGCACAGGGCGTACTCCTTCTGCGGCTCGCTCTTGCGGAGCGGCTTAATGTGCACGGTCAGCAGCCCTGACGTGCCTCGACTGCTGACGTTCATGAAGGTCCCGACGCTGATGTCCTTCGTGAAATCAGCACAAGTCCTGTCCGGCGCGTCCATCATGCCGCTGCCGCCCCGCGCCGCCGCCACCGCCTCCTCCTCATCCTCCCCTTCGTCCCCCCCGTCGCCGTCCGTGAGCTCCGTGAAGCGGATTTGCGTCCAGGCGCCCGAGTGGAGCTGCACCCCGTAAAACCGGAGCTGCACGGAGCTCTCCTCAGTCACCTGGATGACACCGTCGTCATTGGTGCTGGCCGGCTTGTCGCTCCTCTCCAGCCGCATGCCGAGCACCTGGCTCCCGCCGCCGCCCCTGCCGCCGCCGCTGACACCGGACCCCGCCGCCGTCTCCGTGCGGCCCCCGACGGCGCTCCACAGGAATATCATGAGAGTGAGAATGTAACCCTGCTGCCCGCTCCATTCTGTCGCCATGTTTGTTTCACTGCTCGGCGACCTGGGGGCTGACGTCATTTACTCATGTCCGAGCGGCTCCGCCCCCCGCCGCCCCATCACACACACACACACACACACACACACACACACACCGGTATCACCGCCTACCGGACAGCGACAGGTAGAGCTAATAAACAAACACACACTCCCGCGTCCTCCTCCCCACACACACACACACACACACACACACACAGTTTACAGCCCGTTATTTGATGCTCACTCTGCCGCAGCTCGTGATGGTGAACACCCCCAAATTATGCATCTACCCTGCGTCACCCCCCCCCTCCCCCCTCCCTCCCCGGCCTTGTTATTGTCTCTGACAGCTCGGGGCGATGCGGCACTCAGCGGCTGGATGCTGCTGCTGTGGCCAGCGGTTTCTCATCCAATTGTATCCGGAGCCAGCAGCTGTTATGTAAAGGCACATGGCATCTGTGCACCCCCCCCCCCCCCCACCCCCCAATCCTCATCCTCATCCTCATCCTGCACCATCCCGCATCCCTCTGGCACCGAGCCCGGCCCTGGCTGCTGGCTGCAGAGACACTCAGCATTTTCTGCACAGATGGAGTCTCTGCAGCGGGTTGATCTGTGTAACAATAATAATAATAATAATAATAATAATAATAATATTAACTTCCTGTCTCTGCATAGGAATGTGTTACTTTTCATTAAATGTGTCAAACAGGAGAAAGAACTGTTTGTGTTTGACCATGAAATTAAACTCCTAATCTGATAATTAGTCCTGCGAACATGTTTTTAAAGTTTATTAACCATCTTTATCTATTATTAGGTCCTAATATTCAGTGATCTGCTGTTATGTAATACAGCCTGTAACAGTTTCCTCTGTCCTTGCTTACATTTCCATCTAGTGGTCAAACCAGTTCAAGAGATCCCGGTTTGAGAAGCTGGTGAAAATGACTGCAGTACATTAATAACTAAATAACGATTGTTTTATCGATTAATTGATGGACTGAAAATGTCATGTGATAGTTAAAAGTGTTTGGTTGTCCTTGGGCTCAGTTTTGACTGACCACATGTTCAAAACCCCCAAATATTCAGCTTAATATCACATAAGACGCACAAAAAAGCAGATTTTTGAATATTTAGAAGCTGGAATGTGTAATGTTTTATTTATGTATTTATTTATTTATTTATAATGAATGTTATTAATGTTATTTCACAATTTTTGTGACAGGAATTCATTTAATTCGATTAATTCTTAATCATAATGATACTGTTTGTTCATTAATATGTATTTGTTTACATTATTATAACAGTTGAAACTGAGGCTGTAAGTCCACATTAAAATAAGTGAAGCAGCTTCGATGTAAAATATAAATATAAATATCTGTTTTATATTTCCTGTTCGTCTCATTCATTAACATCAGACTGAACTTAATCTGCACCACAGAGAAAGATGCTAAATGCATCCATGAACATATTAATACACAATTTCTGCTTTTATTACAAGTAACATCAACATACAAACTGAAGATTCTTCATAAATTAAGAAACTTACTTTGTTTACATGATTTTGTGAAATTTCAACACATTTTAGTGCGTCAGCCATTTTCAGCCTCTAATAATAAGTCAAACAATATGAGCAGCATAACTGATGCAGTAGCACATAAACATACATGTAGACATTTAACATGCTAACACTTGATGTGATGCTTCGACATGAGAAGATGAGTTTAAACAGTTTAACTGCTTCTGGTTTGAAATGCTGCTGAAACAAGTTCTTACTAAACAACCTTTATGTCTTCGTTGAATGAATCCTCACAGTCAGATGCTGTAAATCTTTCAACACCGCAATGCAGAAGACGGCTGGATTATCTACCAGGCAGGGCCGGGACCCTGCCCCGGGACCCCAGGCCACCAGGCCACCAGGGGGCCCGAAGGCTCGAGGGTCACTGTGTGGGGGTTTGTGGTCATTTCTCAACACTAAGTTCACTTCTTCACCCAGTCAGCACAACAACGCGTCTCACTCAAACTCAACCTCCACCAGACTTCTGTGTATTTACACTCAATTTTACACGTGTTTGTATTGTCAGTGTTCTGGTACAAGAGTTGATTCTGATGTGAATGAAGTGTTTTGGTTTTTGAAAAAGTGAACTCAGTACAGAGAAATGAGTGTCAACAATTGTGAAAAATTATGAATGGAAATTTGTTTTGGTAACACTGCACCACGAACAGCACGATGACAGGAGCCTAAAATTCGTTAAAATCAATGACACATTTGTGCTTAAAGAGTAACTTAACACGAATCTTGTTTTTGCTGACCTCCAGTGGTTTCTCACCATGCTGCAGTGATGTAGAAGTGTACTCCAGGGTGTGTGAGTACCCTGTGACATCACTCAGTGCGTTTACATGCACTTAAGTAACCGTGTTACAGTCTGCTTTCTCGTTTAAACATCACGTACACGACAAACCTGGTAGACAATTAGAGAAACTGTTTCCACAGGAAGATTTCTCCTCCATTTGGAAACATCTTAAAAGTTCCTAATCAGCTTTTTACATGTTTCTACATGATATTAATTATAGCCTCTTTAAGTGAATGTACACACACTGAACTTCAGCCACAGAGGGCAGTGAAGTGGCGATGTCACTGGGTGAAAAGGATTGATTTAGCTCTGTCACACAGGGATCAGGGTTTTCCTGGGGTTAGGGCTTGATCACTGCAGCCTCCGGTCCCCTCTGCTTCGTGGACTCTGCGTCTGTCCTTCTGGAGGAGGAAGAACCTCGACGTTGTAGTTCACCTTCTTGGACTGCAGGATACTGTAGCTGTTATCAAAACACAGCACGTCTGCACAGAGCGAAGGACAGAGGGAACACCGTTAGCCGTTAGCATCCTGCAGGACTTTAAATATGATCGATACCACCCTCATGTCTGTCCGTTGAATATGAAGCTACAGCCAGCAACTGGTTAGCTTAGCATAAAGACTGAAAACACTGTCTGAGGGCTAAAGCTCACAGATTAACACGTTTGTTTAATCCGGACAAAAACTGAAGTGTTGAAATGACAAGTTGCTGTTTTACATGGATTATGTGCAATATTTCACTTCACTGCTGTCAGCAGTCACTTCCTGTCGGCTCTGCTGGTTTTCTGACAACCTCATGGTGACAACAAGACTAGAGGAAGTCAGTGCGCCCAGCCAAGAAATAGTCCCTCATATAACAAATGAGATATAACGCGTTAATTAAGGATTCTGTCACCTTAAGACAGAGCCAGGTTAGCTGTTTCCCCCTGCTTTATGCTAAGCTAAGCGAACCGTCTCCTGGCTCAAGCATAAATAATGTATTTCCCATGATGTCAAACTATTCCTTTAATCCTGAGGTTTTTGTAGTGGGGTGCAGCATGTAATCCACTAACCCTTTAACTCTAGTACCCTACAGTGTGGCGACTCACAGACTCCGGGCTCGGGGCAGGTGAGGCAGCTGTCTTCAGGGACCAGGTGAGCATTGTAGCGTTCGCTGGGAAGAACCTGCAGCATCTCAGCCAATTTCTGACCGCCGCCCTCTTTGGTCCGTCTGTACACCCCGAACCCGATATCTGCTCCGTCGCTGGCAAACTGCCACCTGGCAAGAAACAGGGGCAAAGTTTACTACATTTTAAATGGTACCTGTGACAAGTTGCACCAAAAAACACATGCGCACTCTAACTAATGTGAGGTTTTGTTATAAATGAAGGGCTGTGTGTGACGTTCTCACTCTCTCTCACTCAGTTTTGTGCCTCTAAAACAGGCTGCTGGTTGTTTTGTACCTCAGGAGGCTGCTGGCTGCTGTAACATCGTATTCCAGCTGGAAGGTCGAACCGCGGCTGACGGTCACACTGCTGTCGTACTGAACCTTCACCGAGTCCTGAACGTAGTACGACCTGGGCACCGTACCGCCGTACTTGAGCTGCAACGCACAAAACATCCGTCATTTCAGTCACGATCATTCGGAAAGGACTCGGTGCCTCGCCGATCCGTCTCTTTGCTCTAACCATGGTTCTGCAGCGAGGGTCTCCATCAGGATCAGTCAGGGTCCCTCCATACACCACAGGAAGCTGATCTGGGTCAATATGTTTACGTAACACTTCTTGCCAGTTACCTATGAACAGAGGAGCGTAAAGTATGATTTAGGTAAACAGGAGCGGTGTTGTTAGCCGTGCTAGCAGCACGTCTGTAAGGAGGGCCATGTCAGTCAGACAGATATCTCAGCCATCATTCATGGTGTCCAGAGGATGAATCCTCCTGACTTTGGTGACTCCCGGGGCTCTCCTCTAGCACCACCATGAGGTTTTGTGCAAAGGTTCTTGACAACTATTGGATGGACTGCCATGGAATTTGTTTCTGACATCAGCCTCAGCTGCTAATTAGCAAATGTTAGCATGCTAAATTAAGATGATGAAAATGGTAAATATTATACCTGCTAAACATCAGCATGTTAGCATGCTGAGGTTAGCATTCAGCTCAAAGCACCGCTCTGCCTGAGAGCTGCTAGCCTTAGTTTGCAACTCTGCGATAAAAAGAAAAGTAGTCTCACCTCCTAAAATGATGATCTTGCGTCGCGTTTCCTCACACAGAAAGTGTTTGATTAGGTTGTAGGCCATCGGAAACATTTTGGGAGCTGCGGCAAAGACAGAGTTTAAACCAAAGACCGTGAACACAACCTGGGACCAAGTCAGACCTGGAACATGCAGATCTGCTGAAGTACCTTTGATGAGGAACACCCTTTTCAGCCCCTCTGGATAGTTCTCTTCAAACATGGCGAGGATCTGCAGACATGAGGATATGCAGGTATTTAATGTGTATCATGGACAGATGAAACCTAGTGATCATGTAGCTGACAAACCTCTCCATAAGTCTCAATAGCAGGTTTCCAAATGTGTTTCAGTCCGAGTCCTTCACAGTCGTAGATCAGAGTGATGGCTTCAACGTTCGTCCCCAACTGAGGAGGAGATGGAAAAGGTTTAGGAGGAGGATTTAGAGAAGGAGAGGAGAGGAGAGGAAACAAAAGAGGAGGAGACGAAACAGGAGAATAGAGGAGGAAACAAGAGAGGAGAGGAGGCCAGGGGAGGAGAGAGGAGAAGAGAATCTCCTCCTGACCTTCTCAGACTGCCTCCGACACTCCCGCTGCAGCATCTCCGTGTGCCGGATCTTGGTCTTCATGAAGTCCTGTTTGGTCGCCGACAGCAGCAGACCTTTAGGATCCAGAGGGCCGATGACGTCGTACCAGATGGGACTTCCCTCTCGGTCGTATCCACACATCCCTCCAGAGACGTACTTCTCGATCACCTGACGAGCACATGGCGGAGAGCGTTGTATTATTATCAGCATGCATGCTTTCCCCTTCGTCATAATGGTGATGATGATGTTCGGGTATTAAATCGACAATTATTATAGTTAGTGGTGGAGAAAGTACTTAAGTAGCAATATCACACTGTAAAAATACTACTGTTACAAGTAAAAGTTAGTTAAGTAAAAGTACAAAAGTGTTAGCAACAAAGTATCAAAAGTAAAAGTATCATATACTATATTATCGAATTATCATTACTTTACTTTGGAGCTAATTTTAACTACGTACTTTATATAATTACTATTTGGTTGTTTAACAATATCATTTTAGAAACTCTAAACTAGAAAAAACTAAACTACAATATTTTCCTCTGATATGTCGTGTAGTAGAAGTATAAAGTAGCTTAAGATGAAAATACTTAACTGTACTTGAGTAAATGTACTTAATTACTTTCTACCACTGAACTGTGTGTAGTTTTTTAAATGTGTGACGAACAGAGCCCGTGCACCTCCGGAGGTTTCCAGTCACTGATGATGGTGTCCACGTTCATCTTCCTCCTGAACTCCAGGTGCTGCAGAGAGACAGAGACACAGAGACACAGAGAGACAGAGACACAGAGACACAGAGACACAGAGAGGGAGGTCAGAAACATGCTCACCGACCACATGAGCCTCGTACAGGAAACAGCACGACTGATGAAGACCTCACCTTTCTGACCATGGCTTCAGCTTTCTGAACATTGAAGCTTCGAGCTGCAAAGAGAAAGAAAAAGTCCTGACTGGTGAAGTAGAGACATGATTTAAACCCATTTCACATGCAGCAGCAGAGGACAGGAACTAATACTTCACGGCACTTTAAATTACATACATACTTCTACTCCACTACAGTTTTGTACTTTTTGCTCAGTTACCAGCTACGATAAGCAGCAACGTAGATAAAGTCAGCAGAATAGAAAGATAAGAGATAAAAGACAACGAGCAAACACACTGAGAAAACACCGTGGGGCTGTGGGGGTACGACACATGAAACGTTGAGCACTATTTTTTCCTTTGCTAATCATTACGGATCTATAAATGCTGCAGCGGCTCTAGACTGACAACGTCCGATAATCGCACCATAGAAAACCTGAGAGAGTTTGAACTGAGGTTAACAGCCAATGCAAATATTGAAGTCACAGAGTCCCCCATCGATCTGAGCCTCCCTGAACTATGGATCACTAAACAGAAGAGTCATGAGACACAATGTCCTGATGTCCTGTCCCTCAAATACCAGCTCGACAACAGCGGAGGTACTAGATGATTCGGATAATATTACTATGACACATAATTGTTTTGCAGATATGAACCTATACATGCTGTATTTTTATCTTATCAGCTGTTGAAGTTTTAGAAAGCAAGCTTAGTTTTAAGGGGGAAGGTAAATGAATTTAAATCTCTGCAGCTTTACTGAAGTCTGACTATGTACAGCGTAAAACAAACATTTACTGCAGGATAAGACCGCTGAGTGGAGGCGAGTTCAGCGTCCTGGCTGAGTAAATACTGTATGCTTTCATGGCCACAGGGTCAGAGGGAGGAATACTATAGAAAATAAATGACTGATTAACAAAGAGAGCCCTGGAAATGTAATCAATTATGTAACTTTTGAAAGAAGAAATAAAACGTTGTTCTTCTTACAAATGAAAAGTTGAATTTGTGAGAAATAAAACACACGAAAGACACTCAGAGGTCTGGTATGACCAGTAGCTAATGTTAGCTAATGTTAGCTAATGTTAGCTAATGTTAGACAGATGACTCGAGGAATACTTAATAACGTATAATAATAATGTCAAGAATTGTGTGAGAAGATTGATATCACTCTCATGTCTGTCCGTTAAATATGAAGCATAGCTTAGCATAATGACGTGTACATTTACTCAACATTCTTGAGGTACTTGAGTATTTCCATACTTTGATTACTTTAAACTACAATTCAGAGGCAGATATTGTACTTTTTGCTCCACTACATTTGTTTGTTGCTATGGTTACTAGTTAATGCGTTGTCAAAGACTGTTCCAAACATTTTGTCTTGAGTTTGGTTGGTTGAGTTTGGGTCTCTCTCCACTCTGAACTTCTCACATGATTTCATTTAAACGACTGTTTGAGGCCCAAAGTGGTAAAAAGTCTCTAATATTGTTTTTGGATTTTTCTATAAGATTAAAGAAAAGTCCAAAAACTGAAAACAGATTTGTGTCAGAACTTGTTTTGTCTTCTTTCCTCTCCCATTAATCATCTCATGACCCCTCAGATTTATATAGGGGGCCGACCCCTCGGTTGGGAACCACTGGACTAAGCCGGAGTATTTTTACATTGTTGTAGTGGTACTTTTACTTGTGTTAACGATCAGAGAACTTCTTCTCCCACGGCCGGTATCGGACCTCATGTCTCATGTAACTTTCCTCTGAAACAAGCTTAACACTGGCCGTCATTATTGAACATTTTTCAGATGCCGGCGTGAACACCTGAGGCTGCACTCAGTCTCTGCTGAACTCTCTAAGGTTTGAAGCTGGTTCACAAACAAACCTGTTCCCATGTTTTTATACTACAGCCAGTTTCAGTGGAGGACCGTGGGGAAATACCAGAGCTGGAGGCCTCGGTATCGACACCTGTCAGAGGGTCACGCTGGAGATTCAGTTTTGTATTTGTTTGATTTGATCCTCTTCTATATGACTCAGTGTTTACAACCTTTTTAGCTTGTTTCCCTTTAAAACAAAGCCATGTGCACTTGTGAGGCCTCATCACAGATCTACTGTTTTGGCCATTTAAATTAAAAGACTTACTTTTTCATTTTAATTTAAATTTTTTTTAAAAGGTTTAATTTAAAAGGTAAAGTTGTTCAATAATTCACATTTGTTTCCTGAAAAAACCCACAGCAGAAATGTGTTTTTTCAGTTTTCTCTCCTGATGATCGTCAATCATCCCGAGGTTGTGACCACAACACCAAGGGGGAATTACAAGTACTCAGATCCGGAGGTATCCTTATACATCCTCCCAATGCAACAAAGTAAAAATACTCCAATATAAAAGTAAAAATCCTGCATTCAAAATCTTACTTCAGTAAAAGTACAGAAATAAAACCAGCAAAATACACTTAAAGCATCAAAAGTAAAAGTACTGGTTCTGCAGTAAAATGTGACTGATATCTGATTCTATCTGCATCAATGTTAGAGCAGCATTTTACTGTTAACTACTTTATATACAGTTAGCTAGAGTACTTTATATACAGTTAGCTAGTTTAAGTACTTTATATACAGTTAGCTAGAGTACTTTATATACAGTTAGCTAGTTTAAGTACTTTATATACAGTTAGCTAGTTTAAGTAGTTTATATAAAGTTAGCTAGTTTAACTGCTTTATATACAGTTAGCTAGTTTAAGTAGTTTATATAAAGTTAGCTAGTTTAACTGCTTCATATACAGTTAGCTAGTTTAACTACTTTATATACAGTTAGCTAGTTTTCTACTTTATATACAGTTAGCTAGTTTAACTACTTTATATGCATTTAGTTAAAGTACTTTATATACAGTTAGCTAGTTTAACTACTTTATATACAGTTAGCTAGTTTTCTACTTTATATACAGTTAGCTAGTTTAACTACTTTATATGCATTTAGTTAAAGTACTTTATATACAGTTAGCTAGTTTAAGTACTTTATATACAGTTAGCTAATTTAACTACTTTATATGCATTTAGTTAGTTTAAGTACTTTATCTAGTTTAACTACTTTATATACAGTTATCTAGTTTAACTACTTTATATACAGTTAGCTAGTTTAACTACTTTATATACATTTAGCTAGTTTAACTACTTTATATACAGTTAGCTAGTTTTCTACTTTATATACAGTTAGCTAGTTTAACTACTTTATATGCATTTAGTTAGTTTAAGTACTTTATATACAGTTAGCTAGTTTAACTACTTTATATACAGTTAGCTAGTTTAACTACTTTATATGCATTTAGTTAGTTTAAGTACTTTATATACAGTTAGCTAGTTTAACTACTTTATATACAGTTAGCTAGTTTGAACTACTTTACCACTACATTAGCTGCTAACAGCAGTATTTGATGTTGTATTACATTGAAAATGGATAAATCAATCAATTCTGAACAAAAGCTGGAGGACATACTAAGAGGTCACGAGCCCTAAAGCCTTTCTTCAAACTAAAGGTGACCTATAGTTGAATTTCCTTTCTATATCCTCCTGGTGTTTTTCCATTTGACTTTACTCTGTACTTATTTGTCAGTTCTTTATCTCGTCTGTCTAATCTGTGTATCTGGCAGTGAGCCCGCTGGTTGTTTTTCTTTCATTTGTATTTGTATTGAAGAAGTCACCTTGTACCTGGACGGCCGTGTGATTGTTGTTTTGCCAGCATCGTACCCACACAGACAAAATGCTAAATACTAAATCCTGCCTGTCCAGGTTTCAACGGCGGGCTGCAGGTCTCACCTCTGAGCCAGCGGAGGAGGTAGTGGTCGTGCTGTGCGGGCAGGTGGGGGAGGACGTCCTGGATCCTCCCCCGAAACTGGAACCAGAGAATCAGAAGGAACATAACATCAACATTACAATTTTATTACTAATGGAACATTTTGAGGTCTTTGGAAATACACTTATTCACTTTAAATGAGAAGATTGATACCGCTCTCATGTCTCTACTGTAAACATGAAGCTACAGCCAGCAGCTGGTTAGTTTAGCTTAGCATAATGATTGAAAGCTGGGGGGGAAACAGCTAGCTTGGCTCTGTCTAAAGCTAACAAAATGCACCACCTACCTGCACCTCTAAAGCTCACTAATTGACATGTATCTTGTTTGTTTAATCTCTACAAACTGTGTAAAAACAACAAATGCCAGGTGGAGCCTCCAAACAGTTACAGCCTCCAGCCAAGAAATAGTCCCTCACACAACCTCCTGCAAAACAGCAAATTATCGCTTTTACACTTTAAACAACATATAACGTGCTAATTAATGAGCTTTAGAGTTACAGAGCCAGGCTAGCTGTTTCCCCCTGATGCCAGTCTTTGTGCTAAGCTAAGCTAAGCAGCTGCTGGACGTAGCTTTATATTTACGGTACAGATGTGTAGTACTCAAATCATTAAGTAAAAGTGCTAATACAACCATATAGAAACACTCCTTTACAAGTGAAAGTCCTGCATTAAAAAAGCATTATTAAAATGTACTTGATGTAAAATATATATAATGAATAAACTTATGCCATTCAGAGTTATATTATTATGTCATCTATATTATTGGATTATACTTACATTTTAAATTTAATTGAATATATGTAATTAATATCAAAAGTGTATTTACGTGCACTCACACTGTCACTATAAACACCATCAGACAGTTTAAGTTGCCATAGAATCACTGTGATACCACAACAAAAGCAACCATGGATACAACCAAGTACAAAACAGCCACTGCTCAGTGTTATTAACTAATCAATACCTTCAGGGAAATCATAGGAGTCATGTTGATTAAATGTTGTTTACCTCAGTTAATATTTCAGCCTGCTTTGGGCTCAAGTCTCCAACTCGTCCGCTCATGTCTCCTGTGTTGTGTTGCTCCGACAGCAGCCGAGTCTGAGTGAAGTGAACTGGAGGGAAAAGTAGGTAGACCAGGAAACACCACGCCCCCCCCCCCCCCCCCCCACACACACACACACACACACACACAGTGGACTTTCATCCCTTAGCTGGAGGCTCTTTATTGCAACACAACACACTCAGAACAAAGAAGAGATGGAAGAAAACAAAAGTAGTAACACAACAATTCACAATGAGTAAAAGTACAAAAATATTAGCATCGTTTTATGATTACTTTTGTTGGTTTTATCTCATCATTTTATTAGTATAAAATAAATAAAGTTTATTATTATCAAAATGTACTTTTAAGTACCAAAAGTAAAAGTACTCATTACGCAGAATGTTCCAGAATAATTTATACCGTACATTACTGGATTATAACTATCGACGCATTCATGGGTTAATAACTTAATTATTTACTCTACCCCTGGGATCAATAAAGTCTTAAATCTTAATCTATAATAATACATCATAATTTATTTGTTGATCATATTTTGTATTATTAATTAAACTTATCGAATACATGTAGTAAAAAGAATATATTTAAGAATATTTCCCTCTGGACTGTAGTGGAGCAGAAGAATAAAATGAAGATGCTCAAGTAAAGTTCAAGTACCTCAAAATTGTACTTAAGTACAGTACTTGAGTACATGTACTTCTGAAAAAGGAGATATGACGGCTCTCTTTGTATTTTTGTTTTAGTAGAAAAGTAGAATTCTGGGATAAATGAAATGAAATCTAAATTAAACGAATGGAGCACAAAGATTAGAAAGATTACAAAGACTTTGATAAAACTCATTTTATTCTTTAAATACACGAGCTATTCAGAAACTGATCAGGACCCAGATACCAGGTTCACCAAATAAAGCTGGTGTTTATGAATAAATAGATGATTTACACAAAACAACACGTCAGAAACAATCAAAGCATGAAAATACTTCTCATTTTGACAGAGTGGAAAGTTGTTTAGATCACCCTACAAAGAAAATAGTAATAATAATAATAATAATTTACCTCCCAAGATAATACTGCCCTGATGGACAATATGGAAGAAAAATATAATCAACTTGATTTGAGGACATTTTTTTCTAAACTGAATCGTTCTGTTTCCAAAGTTGAAATAATGAGAATAACTTGGCGTGTACGGTCTCAGATCAATCAGCTGTCCAGGAACTATCCATATCCACGTATGTTGTGAAGTCATTTGCACAGCAGGTGAAACGTGTTGGCTTTCCCTCCTTTTGCATCAAAACTCCAAAACTACCAAAATACCTCAGAAAATGATTTAAAATGTTTTTTCAAACGTCTCCTTAACAGCTTCTGATTCAAGTGAAGATGCACATTAAAGATATTTTCTAAATCAGCTTCTTCATGAGCGACGTGAAAACACAGCAATCGTTAACAGTCTGAGCGGTTTCGGTTGTTTTTGTATGAGAGATTTCTGAATCTGTGTTTTTTTTTTCTGAGCTCTTCTCACTGGCCTGAAGTGGGCGGGGCATAGATGGAAAAAAAAAAAGGTGATGTCACGAATTCCCTTGCACCAATCAGGATCGTTAACTTTGATTGTTGCTGATTCAGGCAGGACTTTGGTTTTTATCTTATTGAGAAACAAGATTTGAAACCAGCTTTTTGGGGGCTTTAAAGACAAAGTGGCAACATTAGCTAATTAGTAATAAATAAGAACAGCTGAGGCTGATGGGAATGTCATTAGTTTGGCAGGTGTACTGGACAAAGTAAGATTTTGACCTGAAGGTGGCGCTAGATGAAAAGACCACCAAAGTTATTAGGATACATTATCTAGAAACTATGAAAGTCTGGGTAACATTAATTAATTAATTAACCCCACACATATTAAGCATTTAAAAGCAGATATAAGTGTTTACTAGTGTATTTATCAACAACTAGAACTCCTCCTGTGGAGACTTGCTGTAAATATAATGAACGCCTCTGAAGGCTGCTCTATGAACAGGTCATGAATGACAATATAGTAAAACACAGTGGGAATAATAAGTGTTCATAGGAGAAGTTACAATTGTGACAAACTGTACAGTAATAAACACTAAAACTACATTATCATGTGTTACAAGCTATTCATTAAAGGTTTATATACTGTTAATATAGTGTTAATATTTAAAGATGGCTACAGGATGTTGTGCCAATCCATCCAGTACATGTTGAGATATTTCACTTGATGTTTGGAAACTTTGACCTGCTGGTGGCGCTAGAGGAAAAGTCAGCAGGCTTCATCCTCTGCGGACCATGAAGGTCTGCGTAAGATTTCATAACAACTCATCCAACACCAAAGTGGTCTAGAGCTGCGCTGCTAACATGGCTAACATCAAAACAACAGTCAGTTGTGGCGGGGGGGGGGGGTTACCAACAGCCCACTGTGGAGGTTTACGAGCCTCAGAAACAGCCTCTTGTTTTATATGATGAAGAGATGAAAATAATGTTTTGTTGATTATTTAAACTGAGATCTGTTTCCGAGCCGCTTCAGATCGAACGTCTCGCCTCTGAGCATGAAGACGTCATGTGATCCAACAGGTCAAAGCTGACGGCCGGTTTGTAAAGCTTCACATTTTTACACCTCCATCTTTATGCTTTGCACTTTGGGATTAGATATTTTCCACTTTATGACAAAACGATATACTGGATTTATTTATTTCTGGAATTAACTGTGGAGTTAGTGTTTGTTTGTTTTTTGTGCTACACAAACTGCAACATGAATGTAGCCTCCGTCCTATCAAAAATATGAACTCTTATTCTGTTCATTAAAACTTTTATAACAATGATTCCAAAAATAACTCTTCATTATTAAAAAAAAAAAAAAAAAAAGAATCTCTATGCATTATTCTTTTATACATTTGGACAAAGCCGACAGACTCCGACTCTGGGACGAGCTGCGAAGCACAAAGCTACTTTAAACAGGACGTGCTAACCTGCGCTCCTATATTCTGTCTTTAAAGAGCATTTATTCACCACAAGGCCCGCCTTCAACCACTCGTACATGGAACCTGGCGGCTGTGATGCAGCTTTAAATTTTGTGGAAACGATGAGGGGCTGGTGAAGAAAAAAGGGGGGCGACGTTATCCCGGTTAAACCCTTCACATGACACCGGCTGTACACCCACACACTGAAAACCCTCAGGCTGTGTCAGTGGTTCTAAAGTGCCGTACAGCTGCTGTGAAAATACAATAAATAAACTCAAAACATGAAATCGGTCTGATGCTTTTCACTGTGTGGTAAAACACTTTGTGGGTTGCTGCTCCAAGCGACACCTGAGAGGACTGCCGCTGGGCTCAGGGCCTCCACAACGAACGCTTTCTAAGTTATGTGCTCAATGTTTTGGGAAATCTGCTTATTTGCTTCTTTTGTATAATTAGTATAAAAAGGAAAAGTTGTGGTTTTACGAGAGGTTTCATGTCGGACTGTTTCCGTGAAACCACAACTTGTCTTCAGTTTTTGTACAAAGTAAACAAATAAAATATGCCATGTTCATTTAGAGGTGCTATTATCTGTGGACAGAGCCAGGCTAGCTGTCTTTATGCTAAGCTAAGCTAAACTAAGCAGCTGTTGGGTAGATATCAGAGTGGTCTTCTCTTCCAACTCTTGGCAAGAAAGCAAATAAGCGTATTTCCCAAAATGTCAAACTATTCATTTAAAAGTTTTCAGACAGCCTGCACATTTACAATCGCAAACTTTAAGAATAAAAAAAAAAGGTATGAGATGATGTGAAGATCCATCAGCTGTGCAAAATGTGATCATTTAACTGAGACTCAAAAACTGAAGCAGACACGAGAAATCTCTTCAAGTAAAGACAAATCATTGGTATTTGAGTTAGAGCTGGCAAATACTGGTCAGCACAGACGGGGGGCGCTCTGCAACGGACCCAACGGCTGCTCCTTCAGAGAGTACGAACGTTCAGACAGGAAGTAAAGCAGAAGCACCTCTGCAGCGACCAAAGGTAACGAACGTGAGAACTCCGACCATCCGAACACAAAAGCTGTTCCTGACACACAATGACGCCTCGTGCAAGAAACGTTCAGACGCAATCCTTCTCCAGAGTCTCGTACGACTCAATTCAGACCATTTTTCTCATATTTAGAATTTTCTTTTGAACAAAACTGTCACCTGAGTCTCGTAGAAACAGTCGGCTCGTCTCCAAAAATATTTTGTTTAAATATGCTGCCAAAAACTACAAAGATCTTAAAGGAGCTTCCTGTTAAATGAACCTTCTCTTCACCACCTCACCGTCACGTCTGCCAGTTCACATGTAGTGTTTGGCAACGTCACTGTGCCGGGTCTCATAATACGACTACTGTCGTGTTTTAACTTCTTCTTGTCACTAATTGATGCCACCTCACAGACGAGCAGGTGTCCTTCATCAGGATGAACAGTGAGGAATGAGTTTGACTTGGAGAGAAAGGTTCAGTCTAAGAACACAAGCGTTTCTTTCTTGCAGGAGGCCCAGTGTCGCCATGAATCAGCATATCAAATGAAAGCAAAGTACCTGGAGAGGAAATGAGATGCGATTTCTTTTCATCCCTGCGTTTGTTTTAGAACGGGCCGGCTGCGTACAGCAGCACCTGATCACAGGTATCACCTCCGAAGTACTGAATACTGCAGTCAGTAATGTCCCGTGCTTCAACATCGTCATTTCATTCAATAAGCCCGTATTAAAATATAATAAATACATCCAAATGAGAGACATTTCGACAGAGCGTCTGTGGGAAACATTCACTGAGGTGCTCCGAGCTGACGGGGGCCAGCAGGAAGCCTGGAAGGCAGAGCAGAAGAGAACGGTTTGAATAGTTTGGTTGTATTTGGTCGTGTTGTCGTAGTCCTTGTTTAGCGTTTGGCTTCTTGTGTTAAAGCAGCTTTGGTGAGCACGAAACACACAAACACACAACAGTTCCTTAACCAATACCATCGTATCAGTTTACATCCCTCCGAAACACACCCCCGACCTCAGAGCGGGGGTGTCGAGCCGGCGGCCGCTTGTCCGACTGTGCAAACTGAGCCGTAGCGTTAGCGTCTCCTGCCACGTCAACAGCTCCTCTCTCTGTGCTCAACCACCGATTCGGATTCAGGACTGTGAAGTGTGTCCTGGCCTGCGTGTGCGTTAGATGGTGTGTGTGATGTAGAAGGTGAACTCCATGTCCATGGCGGTCTGCGGGACGCTAGCGCTACCTCCGTGGATGACGGGGATCAGAGCGCTGTCCAGCTCGTTCATGTAGCGCTGAGGGAGGAGCCTGCCTCCGGAGCCGGCCTGGTACTCCACCTGAGAGCAAACACAGAAATACTCACCACGCCTTTCCCAGCCGAGCAGGAGACATTCTGTACTGTGTTACAAACGTTGTTCCTTTACCATGTCAGCCTGTGTAGAGATGCGAAGAGACAGCGAGTTGATGCCGCTGGAGGTGAGAACAGCCAGGTGAGGAGTCAGAGCGCTGCAGGTGGCCAAAGCCATCTCCCTCTGAAACACGCTGCAGGACGACAGCACCGACGCCAGGCTGCAGTCTGGAGTCTTGAGCTGGTAAAACACCTGGAGGGACATTCACACATTCACACATCTGGACTGTCCACTGGCTGCCAGCGTCAGACTGTACCAGGTGGGTGTTAGTCAAAAGGAAAATTCACCTCAGTGCATCTGATGGTGCGTCCGTCTGTCTCAAACTCCGTGTCCTGCTGCACCCTCACGCTGCGGACCCCGTCCAGGGGTCTCCCGTCAACCCCGCTAGTTTTACTGCAGAGGAGCATTAAAAATAAATTAATAGTTTTCGAGTCGTTAAACAGTGAGCCTAATATTAGGAGCTATTAGCGACTAATCTGACGCACTTCCCTACCTACACCATCATTCATTCGTCAACTGCACCTGGCAAGTTGAGCACAATTTTAAGGTTCAGAGCGCTCTTAGTTTGTATTTATGTATTTGTGTGCAGCTCAGCACAGAAACAGTCCGGGGAAACAGGAGGAGGACATTTTGTCCTAAAACTTTCTCAATTTGATGTCTTCACGTGTCTTTACACACAGCGAGGACTGTGGATTTGGACCGTCTCTTCCGTTAGAAAGAGATCTCTTAATGGCCAGTATGAGCAGGTTTAAAGACTACAGTGAAAAACTGCTCTGAGGTCTGTTTATCGTACTTTTTGCCACCTGATGAGCGCCGTCTCTGTGGTTACAGTAACTGTGTGAACCCAAGACAACAAAGAGGAGCAAAACACCTGATTTCACTGCAGCAGAAGGTTACTCCACATGTGAGCAGCTGGATTAGAGTGTGTGACATGATGTGCAGTGCAATGGTGGACAGATAGCACAAGAGTGTGTGTGTGTGTGTGTGTGTGTGTGTGTGTGTGTGTGTGTGTGTGTGTGTGTGTGTGTGTGTGCCGCTACCCTGTGTTGACAGGCGAACTCCAGTCGATCCAGCGGACAGTGACGTTTTCTCGGAGCTCCCCTCCGTCGTTCCTGCCGCAGGGTATGTGGAAGTCGGTCTGCTCCCTCAGGGCAGAGCGCAGAGACTCCATGGTCTCTGGAGGGATTTGCACCATCAACCCATCTGACACACAAAGACAAACTCCAGTTAAGGTCCAAAAACAATCGAGCATAAGGTATTAAGTTCTTCACAGCCTTCATTTGATGCAATAAAGAGTCGACACATCGGTAACTTTACCTTCAACAATGCTGGACTTGGCGATGAAGCCTGAGGAGGCTTTCAGGGCTCCATTGAACACCACGAAACTGGCCCCAGTCACTGTAACAACGCAGACCAGCAGAGGGTCAAGAGACAGTAATAACCATCACATCACTGAATGGTAGTGATGCAGAAGACGGAGGAGTCGGCAGGTCCTCTGATGACTCTCACCTGTGCGGGTCTTCCCGGGCATGCTGCTGGCCTGGGTCTGATAGCTCCCCTCCTCATTCTGGAAACACACCAGGTGAGAGTCGGCCTCCGGGCTGAAACGTGCTCCAATACTGATGACGTGCTCGTTGGACGCGTTTACCACCTTCTGCATCTGTGACACACAGACAACCTTATTCACAGAGAACCGCCTGTGTGTTTTATTTTGACTCTAAAGACACCGAGTTTGTGAGAGAAACGTGGTCTGCGGTCGTCAATCCAACGACCCGCGTCTTCAAAACTAAAGAAATATCTACCTGTGTGCTGCCTGTGTGAGAGGAGGTCGTGAGGACCAGGTCTCCACGTCCAATCAATAACTCTGTCATTCTGATTGTCCAAACTGTAATTTTACGTGGGTCTATTCTCTACATGCAACATGCATTTCCTGTCTGTCCGTCCCGGGAGAGGGGTCCCTCCTCTGTTGCTGACGGGGTTTTTTCCAGGAGGGTTCGTCCTTATCTGACTCGAGGGTCTAAGGACAGAAGGTGTAAACCCCCCCCCCCCGAAGCAAACTTAGATAGATGAATAAAATGGACTCCTCCCTCTTCTCGACGGCTCTGAGGCCGAAGCTTGTTCACCGTTTTCCCACATTTTCTAAACATGAGAGCGGCGCAGATGGATGACACAGGCCCCTTCAGGGACGTGTACTTGTAAGTGCTAGTTTGAGATTTTTTGGGAGATACTCTGATTGGCTTTGTTGCCAATGTTAGATGAGAAGGTCGATTCACCCTCATGTCTGCACAGTAAACATGAAGACGGGTGAGCGGTGGACTGGAGTCCATCTTCTAACTCTCGGCAAGAAAGCCAACGAGCGAATGTCCCCCACATGTTGAATTCTTCCTTTCCTGCTCTCTTACCTCATTGAAGCTACATTTGGGAATGTCAATGTAGCTGTGGCCCATCTCCATGTGGATCCTCAGGCCCTCCACAACTGACAGGCTGTACTGGTAGTTCCTCAGGTCCTGTGGGGAAACAGTTTGGGGGAAACTCACAAAAGGCCAACAGGCGGATGACACCAAAGCTTCAAAGCTTGTTTCAGCACATTGAGCCGCAGCTTGTGTCAAAAGAAGAACGTCACGTGACTGATGACGTCTGAAGCTTCAGAGAGATTCATTCAGTTTAGAAACTATGTGATCAGAACATCATGGGAGAAGAAGAGAGGAGACTAACATTTCCACCTGATACCAAGTAATAATGTAATAAAAGTAATCAACACATCTTATTGTGATTCGTATGAAATGTTACATAAATCTACAACATGAAGTTAAAGCACAGTAACTTTAGGCCCAAACTACGCCGATAAGGCACATTTGTATTTCCTGTCAACAAAAACATCTTATATTTAGGCTTTTATTATTTATTTGACTGCAACTTATTGCACCATAACAATGACTTATTGCATTTAATGCAGCAGATCCAGTACTAACACGCAGACCTCTTCGTGGTGCTCCGGCTCCGGTCTTGACGGGCTGCTGTGAGTTTGACACGTCACCAGATGTCACTGTGCTGCTGCCTTTAAAGCCCCGAAGGTTTGACTCAAAAAACAGAAGGAAGGCCTTCATGAGGCTTCGTCCGCACGTCACTACTAATATTAGAGCGCAGACTTTGGCACGTACATTAAGAAAATTCAAAACTGACCCTAAAGGCAGAAAACGTCATACTGTGAAAACCACATAAACTCTGTTCCTGTTAGAGCAGAAGTGGAGCCGGCTGACGACTCGGCCAACATATTTATCTCCTCAGATGAGGCGTGTGATCAACTGCGTCAAATGTTCTCAGATCAAGTTGGACCAGAGTGGAAGTATTTTTGGCATCCAGTCTCATTCTGGTGCTTTTAACTCAGCGTGTCATCACAGCTGATGTGGATCCAGAGAAACGATGACAGGAATGTTTCTGTGGTAGAAGAGCTTAATAACTATTTCACTGGTTTCCACAGTGATGAACTTCCTTTTCTTTGAGCTAGATTTAACCACCAGTTAACAGTCTTTTGTGGTTTCAGTGGGATTAAGAACAAAACAGTTTACAACCTCAGACTGTTTTAATACTCACAGCCAGTAGATTCATTATGGTGTGTCCCGTCTCTCGATACACCGAGTCCCGAAAACGGACACTTGTCAACGTGGTGGGATACACTGAAAGAGAGAGGATATTTAGTTTGTCATTATCACTGCATGAAATGACAATTACTCCTCTTTATCTGCTAATTATAAATAGCTTGGTGATTAATTTAAAGACAATAATGTACAAGGTCTGCTTTAAAGGCATCATCCATCAAATAAAAATATGAATCAAATGTAAAAAGACTGAATTAAGACACGTTTCTCCTCAAATAATTAAAAAATACATAAATAACCTAACCTTTAGAACCGAAACTAACAGTTGTTTTTATTATCGATCAATTTGCTGATTATTTTCTTGATTAATCATCTGGTAAACAAAATGTCATAAAATACTGAAAGATCACAATTTCTTCAAGCATCTTGTTCTGTCTGACTAAGACGATTCAGTTTAATATATTAAACAAATCTTCACACTTCAGATCATTTGGGCAATATTTTTTTTAATCGACTAACAACAACTAATTAATCAACTAATAACGTCATCTCTAATCATTTTGGACGAACAGATTATATTATATGTGTTAAATGGCTGTTATTCTATATTGTTATTATACATTTCTATTTTATATTTATGACTCTTGACTTTGCGGTACTTGTTTTTTTCTTTTCTCTTACTCTGTATGTGAAAACCTGATTCTGATTCTGACTGAATTGGTGTGAACTCGAGGCAACATGAAACTGGACCAGACCACAAAGACCTTGAACAGTAAAGCAGAGAAGAAGAGCAGAGACACACACCACTGTACTCAGCTCCAAGCCGCAGGAGCAGCCTGAGAGGAAAGACTTTGGCCCAGGGCACCTCCAGTTTCTGTATGAGCAGGCCGAACAGGAAAGGCCGAGGGGGGAGGGTGAGGCCCTCTAGAGGCTGACAGGTGGGGGAGAAGAAGAGCATCCCTGCGTGGTCCTTACTGCCCAGAAAGCTGCTGGTGAACGTCACATTATCCAGCTCCTCTAAGAACTTCCCTGCAACACAAGATGACGATTGTGCAGTCTTTGTTTCGGAAACAAGAACTACAAACAAATGTCCTGTTTGTGCCGCCTACCTTTCTGGGCTTCTTGGTAAATGTTGAGATAGAGTGTGAAGAGGTCTTTAGGAAGAGCTTTTTCTTCTGACAGACACTCCAACAAAAACACCAACTCCCTCTGTCCCAGAGCCTGCAGCCCATTAGAGCCGAAACACCAGCACTGCCGGCTGCCGTCTGACGGTGAGAACAAACACAGAGTTAACAGGAACTCGGCCGTGTACTTTATACTGTATATGCAGATATATTCTACTCACATGTAACCAGTTTGACGTTGACGAGCAGGTTGGCGTTCAGAACAAAAGTAAGAGGCCGGGGTCCTCCCTCCTCTAACAGGTGCAGGATCTGACACGGGGCAGGACTCTCCTCCACCAAGACATCTAAAAAGAAAACACAGCTGGAATCATCTGTCCTTTAAAGTGACGGCGACAATACAACTTTATTCAGCCATGACAGCACATCGACAGAGAGAAGAGAAGCGTGCTTAAGCAATATGTGGCACCTGGTGCACGAGAGGAAGCGACATCACTGCTGGGAAACAGTGATGAGATGAGATGAGATAAGATTTAAACCTGATTTTGCCATCAAAGCCAAAATAAACGTGAGTGTGAGGAGCACTTGTATCCTCCTCATTCTAGTGAGTCTCTTAAATTGAACCAGTTGAATCATAAAAACTGACAGAATGACACTGACATGTTACGTTGGGACTCTCATCTACTTCCTCGTTGCTCACATGCTGCGTCTAAAGGATGAACCCACAAACCTCCTGCTTCATCCTCTCCGGTGGTGATGAGCAGAGGAGGGAGCTCATTCTCATTTTCTGGCAGCAGACTGGGAACCCTCTTCACTGAAGAACTGATTCCAGAGAGCAGGGCGTAATCCCAGGGTCCAGACACAGGAGGTCGAACCACCTCCACAGCCCCCGAAGCTTCTGGGGCTGTGGAGGGGACACCGACCCCGCCCTCTGACCCTGCTGAGCCAGGCTGGAACGAGAGGGCCAACACTTACACAATACACAACACTTAAATATGTCTAATCTTTCTGTAGAAAGCTCAAAACAAACAGCCTATAAAGCAGCTGAGGAAGAACTCATCCCAACTTTCTCAAAACAAGCTAACTGCTTTAAGAAACAGTGACGGATCTTGTGTCCAGGTCTTACTGGTGTTTGGTCTGGACTGACACCACTGAACTCCTGGGAGCTCCTGCGGCTCGTCACCGACAGCTTGGTTGTGTCGGCCACCTCTCCGTTGGGCAGGATGCCATCAGCGAACCACACGCGCTTCTGCTCGCGAGGACAACCTGAGAACACACAGAAGGTCTTTTCAAGGGTTCAGTCCAGGAAAACGAACTCACGGTAAAGTTCAGACTATGTTCCGCATTTAAGAGTAACCGTACTGTCGTTGTTTGGGTGTTTGAGAACGGATACGGGCACCATGACGGTCGGTGGAGGAGAGTTAAGAGTGCCGGCGGCACGAGCCTGCTGCAAAGGGGGGATGGTGCTGCAGTACTCAGACGGGACGTTGGGGTTCGGACTGGGACCCGCAGGACTCATCATCCGCTCCAGGGCCTGGGCTACAAGGAGACACATGTCACAGAGGTGTGTTCATTTTAGCACAGATTTCAAGTTGCTTTGAATCGACTCTGAACTCAAATATCGGTCCTGATGTGACTTCACCTCACCAGCGCGGCGGAGAGACTGAAATATCTGAACTACTGGATGCAGCGTCGTGAATTGTTGTTAACAATGAATCCTACTGAGTTCCTCTAGCGCCGCCATGAGGTTGATATTTGTAGATTTGCGCAAAATGTCTCCACAACAATTGGATTCTTTGCTGTGAATTTTGGTTTAGACATTCATGTTCCTGTCAGGATGAACTGTAATGACTTTGTGCTTGACTCTAGCGCCGTCGTCAGGTCAAAGTCGTTATTCGTCCAATACTTTGGTTTACTTTGGCTAATTAGCGAATGGTAGCATGTTGACATCCTAAACTAATAAGGTAAACATTACCTGCTAAGCAACATGTTAGCATTGTCATTGTAAGCACGCTAGCATACAAATGTTCACATTAAGCTCAAAGCTACTTGTAGCAGCGTCGGAGCTACATGCTTGTTTAGTTTTTCTTTGAATTGTCTTCATTTGTTATGCGTGTCCCAGGACCATATGACACGCTGTCCCGTCCCTTCATCAAACTATTTGCTTTTAACAATTGGCTGGTGTCAAAGAATCAAAATAATTCTTAATTCATTCTTTTTTGTGTTTAAAGGTCTTCAGACACTTGAGGTATACAAGAGTGTCATGTTGTTTCGACAGTATGCAGGTAGCAGGGAATAGCCGCTTATGTTTGCTAATGCGCTAATGTGCTGATATTACTTTCCTGTGTGGACCCATTTTGTGTCACTGACACTATAAATCAATGCAGACACAAGGATGAAGGCTATGATGATGAGGGTTTATACTTTTGATGATCAGATATCAGATCAGATCATTCAGAAGCAGAACTGGAGCGCGAGCGTGACTGTGCTAGCTCAGAGGCTCGACAGATAAACAGTGGACTGCTGCATGCAGCGCAGCAGCCATGTTTGCAATGACCACAAGGCAGTGACTCTAATGACTAATGCCTGCTGATGTGCAACGCACAACAACAACATCCCAGAACATTCCTGTAGCTACATTTCATGGTTTCCGATAAAAAGCTTGTTTTGTGTGCTTCGGTTAACATTCGAATGACAGCTCGGCTTCACCTCCTGCACATTATACAGTGCAGATGACTGAAGGTTACAGACACGAGTTGTTACTGCTGGTTAAAGCTGGTTATGACTGAGAGGCTTTCTCAATGCCTTCTGATTGCACTCCCAGAAAATGCTGACGTGGCACTCGTCTGCATTATATTGATTAGGCATCATAGATCTTTATCGATCTGTTCTGTGTACCGACAACAACCACACAGTGGCTTACAAAAGCACGGGGACGCGGCCACATCAGGAGGACGCACACTGCGAAGACATTACAATAATTCAGACGCTTGTTAATGGAAAAAAACAAAGTCCCTCGTCAGTCAGTTGTTTCACCTTGTTCAGCAAGGAAACGATGACAAGGCACAAAAAAGTCATCCAGGGCTTGAGGCAAATTACTTCAAGTATAATTTAAATTTCACTGGTGACCTTACTTTAAGTAATACACGCAAATATTCTTCTTTAAAATCTAGTCAAAATGGTGATTTTCAATATCAATACTACGACAAATAGCAGCACACAGTTAAGCAACACAATAACAACAGTCTACCTGTTAAGAAGTCGGCTGCATCTTACCTCGTCCTCATCATCCCCTCTTCCTAAACTCAACCAGTCCACATCTCAGCGAGTCTAGTCCTTAGTTTGACTTTAGACTCTCCCATCACAGCTTTCCTGAAGCTGCTCCTCGCCCATTTCCACGAGTCTCTGTCTGTTGTTAGCCGTAATAGCCTGTTAGCTTGAGGCTGAGGTTTGTGCGGTAAGCCTCACATGCAGCTCACCATACTGATGTGAGAGATGGAGAGCAAAGAAAAGGACGGGGGGGGGAGACAGAGAGAGGACGGAGAGCAGAGAAGGATCGCATCACAGCGTTCGAGCGTCCAGCAGCCACAAGAAGTGGATCACCTCTTTCTATTTCTTCTTAATTTAGACATGGTGTGTGAGCATCACATGTCTACTGCGTTAGGCGCGTCCTGTAGCACACACACACTCACACTCACACTCACACACACTCACACACACACACACAATCAAGGACAAATGCCGGTGTCCTGCTATAACTCTCCTCCCTCTCTCCTGCCCTCTCCATCCATCTTCCCCCTCCCGTCTCTCCCTCCATGTCCGTGCTGCAGTCTACAACTATAAAAAGGTGCCTCTCTGAAACGCCTTTTATCATCAAAGCAGACAAAAACAACTACAGAAACCACTGACATCTGATTTTAAACATTTTCTTTTGTACACTCGTGTACACCGAGAGACAACAACATGCCAACAACACGACAGAGAGCCCCTGAGACAGTTTGTACAGGACATTTCTTTTTGTTTCGTGCCCTAAATATTCATCAACTGCATAATGAAAATGTTACTGTGATGTTATTAAGTTTTAATGACAACCAGTGGATTCTGTCTATTTTAGGATTTAAAGATGACTCGGAGGTTCAGTCTGTTCCTCTGAGGGGATGAAAATACTCTGTTCATATATTCACTTTCATTCAGAGGCGGTAAAATCTCTTCGGAGACAACCGAAATATTAAAGCTACATTATCTGATTATTTTCTGGTCACTTGTGGGCAGCAAAGCAAGCTGTAAACATAACATTGACATATTATCACCTAATAAAGTTGTTCTAGCAAACAGCAAACACAGAGGAACATTAACATCCATCTGATGAATGAAAGTAAAATATTGTATATATCTTTCTACTGAAATATTCTTCTGCACCTACTGGTTGGAATAATCTGCAGAACGATCTTAAACTTCAAAATAAAGTAACCCTGAACACGTTTAAAGCTATGGTTACTCACTTCCTGTTGAAACTCTGTGATCTCCTCGTGCTGAAAGACACTAAAATGCTCCGAAGAGCCGAGGGGAACCACAGAGTCCGGTAATAAGTCTCCGTGGGTTCATCACTACAAACAGCATCTTGTACATTACACAAAGCCATTTGATCCATTGTTGATACAAAAATATTGATTAGTGCAGCTTTAGACTGTTGTGTATACTGATTTAGTACATGTTCTAAATCAATTAGGGGGTCTCACATAAAAGCTTTCAGTCAAGCTACTCAAGTATGTCAACTGTCAAAAGCTTGTTCTACCGCTCTGCTTTTTCCTACCTGATCCGTATTCATTACTTGTATTTACTCCATCTGTCCTCCATCAGCAAACAAAAGCACTTCAGAAAAGGAGGGACGGAGGCAAATAACTGCATGCTTTTCTGTGCAGCCAATCACATGTGCACTCACATGTTTTCAGCAGAAAAAAATATAATATCACTTAAATCACAACATTAAAAAAGTCCTTCAAAGCCCACAGTCTTCTGAGACTATATGTTCCTCCAGGAGATGCACACGTATAAATAATTTGAGCGTACTCAACAGCTTTATCCCATTTCAGGGCTTCGCCAGTAATTCATAACTCATGAGAGCAGAGGTGGAAAGAATAAATCATCAAACAGCTCCTGAATGACTGTGCATTTCTGCTCACAATCATCCTGCAGAGGTAAAAACTTCCCTTTTGAGAATGCTGCTTGGAGCTAGTCGTTGCTCACGTCTGTAGGAACATGTGCAAGCGAATCGTCAGATCTCGGATCAGGAACCAGGGCCTTACCTCTGTGTATGGTATCAAAGCAGATGACACACACGCGAGCCTCCTTCTCCAGGTACTTCAGCTTACACTTCCTGTTGCAGCACACGGCACAGTAGACCTGCCACAGAGGAGAGAGGACGAGCGTGACGACAGAGAAACGAGCATCCGCAACAACTTCACGTCTAAGATACAACGGGTTATCCAAACACGCTGGTCCACGTTGTCCCTTAAGTCGTAGCAGTCGTGCTGTGAACATCAACACATCCTCTCTAATGCTGATTTAATCAGACTTAGCACCATCTTTAGGACACACGGCTCAGTGGGGATCTATAGAAGAGCTGAAAACAGAACTGCTGACTCACGCTCTCCGCGTCCATGAATCCACGGAGCTATATTTGGTCCGCGGACGTAACCCGTTTTAACGGACTATATCTGAAACATGCACCCTTCATGGGAACCTTCATTTCACTTCACGATATTAGCGTTATAAATGAAAATGCACGTACTTCTTCCATTTCTACAATTATACAATTTGTAGGGAAAAAAACAAATGCATCATTATTGAATATAGACAATTTAACACCAGTTACTTAACTAGGAATATTTCTTATAACATTCATAGAGTTCCCTGTAAACACACGGACAGCGTGTGTTCTGACAGGAAAATAACAACTTTAAAGAACTGGTTTGTGTTTTGGCCCAGGGAACATGTGCTAAATGGGAGGTGTTGACTGGCTGTCAAGCGCTGAATACAAATGCAATCTTCACGTGATTAACTGTTCATTCAAACAGCTGAGCTATGCTGAGAGAATAACACAAAGCACTACAGATGGATTCATTTTGTAATCAATAAAACTGAACCTTTCAACTCGAGCTGCAGCGACGAGCCGACAGACCAAACAACAACACTGAAGTCAAACTTGCTGCGCAACATAACAGTTTCAGTGGAGCGTCTCAGTTCGAGCTGGCTGACAAACCTTTCCGCAGGCTCGACAGTGATGGCGCCTCTTGGTGAAGGTGAACCTCTGGTAGCAGTTCATGCAGTTGGGAGCCTCTGAGTCTGGAACCCAGGCAGGCTGCCTGCTCCCCAGCTCCTCCACTCCCTCTCTCTTCCAATTCACAGACCTGGCGCCATCTGTGGGTGACTCCCCAGGGTAAGGCGGGGGCTCTGAGAGTTCATCACACCCCACACTGTAATCCTGATGCTCCTGAGTGGCGTATGTAGGGCTCAGATCCCTAATGTCGGAATGCTCCTCTGTGAGACTGGGGCTTGTGGGTGAACTCTCCTCATCCTCTGCTGTACTTGGCCCTTTTGTAGAACCACTAAGCGTCTGAGCCTGCTCCTCTCCTTCTTCCCCCGCTGGTGGAGATCTGGCAGTTTGGCAGTGTAGCTGTTTAGGTCTTGCACCTCCATAGGAGGGCTGCTGATCAGGGCTACTGCTGTACTGGGACTGGAAAGTGTTGCTGGTCAAAGAATGGCTTTCCCCAGATGAGAGTTCTCGCTCTTCTTGGGAAGGCCGGCTAGAGTCCCGCAATATGGAAGGAGCACCAGGGTTAAAAGTTCCCTCCACAGACACACACATAGTTCTGTCACTTTCTGGAGAAGCCAGACCCTCTAGATCCTCCCGTCCACAGCTCCTCAGCTCCTCCTCTACAAGCCTGCCCTCCAGATCTCCATTTGAGAGACCCTCAGGTTGAGAAAAATCTCCAGAACTGCTGCAATAAGAGACGCCTCCACCCTGCTCTGCCTCGGCATGTGCCTGCAGGAATGCATCCAACTCCTCGTCTGTGACCAGCAGCTCAGCCTGGTCGCTCTCAGGCAGATACTCGAAGCCAAACTCAGGAGGATCAACTGGGCTGGGTTCTGAGCGATCGTAGGAGGCGAGGTCCGCAGAAGGGACAGGGACAGCAGCAGCAGCAGGTTCAAGAGAGACATGCTGGCCCTCTGGGGACACCCTGCCCTCTGCAATCTGCTGGGACACTAACGAGTCAACAGGTTCCTCTAAACGGGACCTGTCCTCACTGGCTTCTAAGGCTGACAGGGAGTCTGCTTCTGTGCTCTCTGAGATGTCTGCCGCGTCACACTGCTCTGTAGCTTCCGCCGCCTCATCATCTGTAGTCTTTGGGTTCACCAGAGCTCCACACATGGACACAGCTATGGGCAGGCACGATAAGCCCACCTGGTCGCACTTTAGACCTACAGGAGACTCTGCCTCGTCTTGTGACTCGTCCTCTTTATTTACTGAGGTTGTTGTTGTTGTTGTTGTTTCTTTAATGCTATCAACAGGCAGCGAGCCCTCCGGTTCACAGTTATCCACCACTTGGTTTGTAGAAGCCCCCTCCTCACAGTCCCTCTCCTCTTTGTCAGCCGACTCAGTGGTCCTCGGTGCCAGTGAATCATCTGTGGACTCGCAGCCCCTCTCCACTGCAGCAGGAAGAATAACGTCCAGCAGACTGAGCGAGGCAGAGTATTCACCACTCTGCTCGTGGGAATCTAAACCCAGCAGCTCGTCTTTCCCCGCAGAGCCTTGATCCTCCCTGGCGTCTCTACAGCCAGCACTTTGGCTCGGCCGTCCTTGCTCCTCTCCATGTACGGTGACCACAGGGCTGTCAAAGTCCACAAGCAGCGTCTCCTCCTCCTCCATTTGCTTTTCCACCATGTCCAGCTCACTGAAAGCATCGTGGCTGTTGGCCCTGACCAGGATGGCTGAGCTTGTGTCATTCACAAGGTCACACACTGGCTTCAGAGCTCTATCCGGGCAGGGAGGGACGGAGCTCTTAGCCGGCCTGCGATCCACAGAGGAGAGAAGGTCCACTGCGGTGAGCGGCTGACCTTTGACCTCTCTGTCATCGGTGCTGCGGTTCTGACTGACGGAGCGGTCAGGGCAGCTGGTGGCAGAACCATAATGAAGAGAATTAAGGTCAGGGAAGTTTGGTGGGACAGTGGACGCCTCTGAGGATAAACACTGAGAGCCCAGTGAGGAGAAGGGGTACACAGAAGGCTTCAGGAAAACAGATTTGCATTCAAGTTCATCTGTAAGAAGAAAAAAACAAAGCAAGTTAAACACAGATCTGAAGTAGTACAATTAGAAGACTTTTTATGAGGAATACAAAAATACAAAATAAGTGTATGCATTCAAAACGATGGATCAGCTCTTACTTGAACTAAAACAATTCATAGTTTAATCACTTGACAACAATCATTTAACTATTTTTCTAAGTAAAGATGTCCAAAATGTTCCATTTCCAGCTTCTCAAAAGTGAAGATTTGATGTTTTTCTCTCTTCTGTATTATTGTAAATTGAATTGACTGTTGGTCAGACAAAACAAGAGATTTTTCACTTTTTATGACACTTAACAGCGATGAATCGAGAAAAACATAGACAGATTGAGATCAGTAATGAAAACAATCATTAGTTGCAGCTTAATATCTTACCAGTATTGAGCTCAAAGTCATCAAGCAGTTTGTCCAGATCACATACAGCTGCCTTGAAGAAGCTGTCCATGCTGGGCTAAAACAAAGGGCCTTTAACCCTCCTCCAATTCCTACAAAGAAAAAAAGATTTATTTCAAACATCATAGTTTTTTCCTCTTTTAGTGGTAGTGTAAAAGTCTCGGTTCATGGCACATTAACCCACTGTGACCTGTATATCTTTATAGCAACAGCTGTAAGGATTAATGCAAACTATAACACAAAGTCGAACATGAACAATTATAGTAATACCAAAGAGAAACATTTAAAAAGAATAAGGCTGCAGATATATAAGCACGTGAAAACCTTATAAAGTGAAACCAATTATTCAGCCGTTGCTTCTAAAGCAGGAGTTCATGACAGTAGCTTTGCCAGGACAGGAGGGTTGGCGCCGACATCAGGCTTCAAAATCAGGCTTCAAAATCAGGCTTCAAAATCAGAGAAACTGCAAGGTACCGACCACACCTTCAAACTGTATAAATATGTGCCAGGAGACGATGAAAGACGAGGAACAAACACTTTCCTGCAAACTGCTCAAAGACAAAATTATAAAATGTTTTGCTTTTGCAGCAAAGTTCATCAGACTGTTTGTCAGATGATAAACAGACAATGATTATGTGGATATGATAAACAAACAGGTGGAGGCATTTGTGTCAGCCAAAAAGACAACTTTTAATCTGTATTGCAGTATTGTATTAAGCTAACTGCTACATTACATACTGTATAGTGTAACAATCGAGACTATGCTGCTATATCGTCCGGCTCTTGTCAAGACAATGACTAGTCTGAAGCTCCTGCGAGTATGATGTCTTTGCAAAACATCCTTGAATAAGTCAACCTTCTTTAGAGCATGCTGTATTGTATATCCTACATCTAATTAGTAATTCTTAATTAGCCGTGTAATTCAAAACTACAGGAATGGAAAAACAACATCTCTGGTTTTAAGTACAGCGTGAAACCAGCGTCAAACAGGAATTGTCATCATTATCCCCACACAGACCAGTTTCACAGCAAACATGTCATGTTGCATTATGTACCTTTTGTTTCCCTTTCCAACCATCAGTCAACATGTTTTTAGTATTACTGATAACTGCCAATTATCCTCCCTGCGAGTTTAACTCTTTCTTACTTCTTCACTTCTAAAGTAAAAGGATCAAATCAACTTTAAGACGCCTTTTGTTTTAAACTGGAATAACAGAAATGGGGTATTATTACTGGGAATGAAAATGGGTCAAATTTTAGAAAAGCATAGCATGGTTGAAAATAACTCTCTGTTAAAACTGAGGACAAACATCAAATATGTTCTTAAAACAGCTGTTTGATAAACGGAGTCTGCATGGCCATCACCAAACACCTTCTTGTCCAAAAATGACAAGCAGTTTCCTTTAAAAGAACCTTTAAATCCATACTTTATATAGCAGAGGTGCAGCCTAAGACAATATTTGGCAGCTTACTTAAGATCTAGATGATCCTGGCAATAGAAATCAGGCCAAAAATGGCATGTGTCAGATTATTTTTGACACATTAGTGTAGTGTTTTGATCAGATGACGGATTTGACTCTTTGTTTTCCTGCAAATATTGTAATTAACTTTCTCCAGACAACCCTGTATTACTTCGTCCCTGGCAGCGTGCCTAAGTAGAAAAGTACTGTGGACTGCAGCCTGCGGTGACTCCGCAACACAAAGGACACTAAAGACTGCTAGAGACGTCACTGTCTGTGTGTGTGTTTGTGTAGCAAACAACTTTTTTCCTACCTAATCCTTCAGTAATTCTCGTTGTACTGCTGTGTCACACTGGCAACTATGCAGGCTAAATATGGAAGTGAATGAGGAAGTCAGTCTTACTCAATACACAATTTCTGGTTAATCATCACTGTAAAACACGCACTTCCTTGGATTTGGAGTTACCTGTTGTTAGTAACAGTCTGTTTATCTGACAATTAAGAATCATTATAAACATTTCTCCAACTTTCTTAAAAATGTTATACAACTATCACCCAGGGTCAGGTGACAGGTAGGATTTGTCTTTCCAGGAAGAGGAATCAGTGAAGTTACTGGGGAAACTATGAGAAAAAGATTAACGCTCTACAATAACGCATGTTATGGCCAAAGGTGGAAGAAGTACTCACATCCTTTACTTAAGTAAAAGTAGCAAAAATACTCAGTTACAAGCAAAAGCCCAAAATTCAAAGGTAAAAGTACAAAAGTACTATCAGCAAAAGGTATCAAAAGTGAAAGTACACACACAGGGACAGAGTAGCCCCCTGAGAGAGAGATATTATTGAAAACTGATGCATTCACACATAAGCAACATTTTAATAATGGTGAAGCTAGTTTGAACTACTTTATACACTGTTGGTTAGTTTAACCTCTAACCATCTTATGAGTTGATCATACGTTCAGTATTTAAAACCATAATCCGAAAAGTAAGCAGTAACTTTAGTTAGATAAATGTAATGGACTTAAAAAGTACAATATTTCCCTCTGAAATGTATCTGAGTATAAATATAACTTAATTCAGTTTCACCTCTGTACATAGCTGCACATTACCAGCCACGAGTTCTGCTGTCACAGCTATCAGTGTGTCTAAATACTATGAAGAGACCCTGTTAAATACTGTCAGCATCCAGTGTAACCCGGTACAGATGTTTGCAGTTGTGGTACAGATGTTTGCAGTTGTAATACAGCTGAAAGATCAGGTCAGAGAATCTTAGGTCACAGATACGGTTGTAACACCGACAGCAACCCTATCAAGCTAAAGTCATCTTACTAATTCAATCTATCCTCCTTCCTGTCATTTAAAGAGCGTTTAGCTTTACCTTAATTCACTTCAAAATAATCCACAGACCACAAAAAGGCAGCTTGGGTGACATTTGTCAACGTCTAACGGTACATGAAGGCGGGTGGTTGCCTTCTGTGAACCGTTAAAAACCTGTACAAACCTAGCAAACAGGCTAACTAACCTAGATAGCACAACAGTGAGCGAATGATACATATATGCAACCGCTGACGTTAGCAGGTAACATTAGCAACTAACATTTCACCACAACAAACACACTTCACACTTAGCTTGGGTGTTCACAACAGAGCCGCCTGTGGCTAACTGTTTAAGACTCTTAAACGGCAACCATCGACAAACAGCCTGTTGTTTGTCACCTGGAATTAACGCGATTAAAGCAGGTGTAGCTAAAGTTAACGTTAGCCTGCTGGTTATTATTGAAAGCGTTAGCTGGCTAATGTAGCTAGCTTACTGTGGGTTAACCTGGTTTGTTTCTGAATTCCTTACCAGCACTGTTTTATTCCATAACTCCGACGTCGTCCTCAGCAATTATGTTCATCCTCAGTTTTAAAACAGGAACAAACGTCGCCCGTGTCCTCGTCTCATTCTCTGTTAAGGCAGTTAAAGTTGCATAAGAAGCTAGCTGTTGGATTAGTTTTATTGGAGATGTGTAAATTTTCTACTCAGGCGGCCATCTTGAACAGACCGTCGGGAGGTCACAGGATCTGCTCGGCCGAAGTGTTGAAGCCAGACTGCCGTGTGATTTCTCTGTGTACAAAACTGCAGTTATTCGGGATTATAGTTCAGATAAGTGGTGGTACAACAGCTATTTATTTATTTATTTATTTATTTATTTATGTGGGTGAGCCCACTGACTTTTCTTTAAAGATATCTCATATTTCTTTTATTTTTATTAATTATGTATTTTCTTGAAAATTGTAAACCATTATTGGATAATTGATTAAAAAATGTCATTATTTTGTTTTTTTTGTTTGTAGATATAACTAATGGCATGGGCACCTCAGCAGTAGTTGGTAGAAAGTAGTTACATTTAACTGCACTTAAGTACTCAAGTACTGTACTTAAGTCTAATTTTGATGTACTTACTTGAGTACTTTATACTTCATTTCAGGGGGACATATTGGACTTTGTATTCACCTACATTCTAGAGGCCTATGTTCCTATATCTGAAGTCTTTAGTTGAGATGAAGATTTTACACACAAAGAATGTTTAAAAATGATTATAAGATATGGTGCATTGTTATATCTTAAACAAACATCCTGTGTGTCTGCGTTCGAGTCCAACCACCTGACAGCAGTTCTCACTTGTGATGAGACGATACAGTTTGACAATGGCTGCTTGGAGCTTGGAGCTGCATTCAGACATATAATCATTTTTTAATTCTTACGTAATCCTAAAGTTGAAATATGAGCGTCTCATTGTTTCACTCATCTAACTGTTATCAATCTTTCAAATAAATAAATGATAATAAAATCCAGGTGGAAGTAACCTCTCACATTTCTCCAGAGCTCCAATGAATTTCACGTTGATGACTTTGTTTTTCTTCTTCCTCCACTGTGACATACTTGATATGACTGCTGCATCCTTGTGTTTCAAGTTTGACTGGTATCTTAATGTTTCCTTGTAACATTCACTATCAATGCTTCTCTTTAGTCTCCCCAGTATGGAAAAGACTAAACACCATTTTACAAATTAAAGTTCAAGGCACATTTATTTGCCATTCTACAACACAGAGCTGCACAAGGAAATTAAAGTTGTAGCTCCCGTCATGCGACACACACAGAACATATACAAATATTTAAAATTAAAATATGAACTATATACAGTTACTTATATATACTTGACGTTTATCAAAGTGAAAGTTCAGAAACTACATTGTGAAATGGCACACATTAGCCCTTTATTATTAATCACTTTTCTGAAAGTGCAAGGAAACATATAGAGGCTACTGTCTTCATTGTGTGCAAATGATGGAGCAATCTGGAAAAGGGCAGCAAATAACATGGAGTCAGGCCTGTTACAAACAACTGAATCACACTGCTTTTTAATAAAGCTGATGTTGAAACGTGTTGATTCAACTGTACGGTCATTTTGGAGGCTGTATAATGAAATAAAAAGTTAAAAAAGTTCAGCTGCAACCTCCGAAATGAACACACAGTTGAATCAACACGTCTCTGAAACAGTTTCAATAAAAACTGAACATTTTATACATATGTATATTACATATTTTGTTATATATCATACTATACTCATTATTTATTCCACATTACATCTATTTTTGGTTACTTTCTCTATTTATCTGTTCTTGTTTCTGTCCTCTCGGGATCAGTAAAGGCTGATGTCACCGTGGGGTGGGGGTGATGATCCTGAATCCGTGATCACTGCTCGCTTTACTGTAGTGCTGCTGACATGATCAGGTAAGCGCAGTAAGTTTGTCGTGTATATGCTTTACCCACAGGTGTGTGGATTGACGTCGCCTACGTACAATAATATATTTCTAAAGAGGTAACAGGTGTACCTATGATAAACTGTAAAGTGTATTTTTATTTATTTTTTTATTTTATCTGTTTTTTTCTTTGTTATTTAGTCATGTACTGCAAGCCATTTGTTTGCTTTTTAATCTGTGCTACTCCGTTAATCCTGAGTCTGACCTTCGCACTCCACGCCGGTAGGTGGCGGTAACGAGCCTGGGTACCGGGCGTCAGCCGCTTAAAGCGAAGCCAAAAGAAGGGGAGGAGGAGCGGAAAGAAACAGGAAGAAGAGGCAGAAGAAGAAGAAGCAGACGAAGAAGACGAAGAAGACAGCAGAGGTTCCACAATGCATACGGCCAAGAGACTAAGCAAGGTAATAAACCCCCTTATTATTGAATTTATACCACTTTGCGAGGGTTTAAATAACTTGTTTCGGCTTTATGCCGTGGCTACAGACCCGTCGACCAAGAGAAAATGTCGGTGACGCGAGTGTTTGGCGTTCATCCGTCCGACAAAATGAAAGGATAATGACGTCCGTCAGACGGTGACAGAGAGGTAAACCTAGTTAGTGAGTTTGAGCCTCCGGCGGGCCGTGAATCAGCACTTTAACAAAACCGGCAGATAGAGCACGAGGTCGCGCGACATGTGTGTGCTTGATGGGGGGGCTTATCGGACCCCTCCAGGGTGAAAACTGAGGCGGCTTGTTTTACGCGCTGTCACCGTCTGAAGGCGGACGCGGCAGCGAAAACATGGAGACTTTGGGGCTGGGACGTGACGTCAGACCTCAGCTGGGCGATATCTCACACAGTAAATAATTATAATACGTCATGACAGTCAGTGATGTCACGGCGGATGTTTAAATCTGTTTAAAATGTGTTTAGAAACTTCTTTGAGTCGAGGGCCGCGCGCAGTGAGAGGCTTTCTGTCGCCCTCACTTTGACGCCAGCTTTTACTTTTGATTTCGTTGAAGCGGAGTTTCCCGCATGAAAACGTCAGCAACGTGTCATGTCTGCGCTCCCTGGATTCCCAACGATCCGGTTTTATGATTCCGGGCAGCAGGTGACCGTGAAGGGTCCGCGGACCTGAGGAGGAGCGGTCTGCAGAGATTTACCGGCCGCTGTCAGTTGAAGCTGGTGGTGCTCACCTGCAGCCACAGTAACATGACTATAGATCTGGAACTTATGGTTACTTTTATTATCAATCAATACAACTATTTTCTCGATTTGGCCTCTAAAACATCAGAAAACAGTGAAATATGTCCACCACAACATCCTGCAGCATAAGGCAGCATCATCAAATGTCTTCTCCTATAAGACCAAGAAAAGCAGCAAATTTTCACCACCTTCAAGTATTGAATGTCTGCTTTAAATTAACTATTAGCAAAATGGTTGCCAATTTAATTTTCCTTTGATCGACTACAGTCACAGCTCTTACAGTGACTTCATGTAGACCACCATGATGAGTGAGTCAATAAAAACCCAGCGAGGTTGATTCAACAACACTTACTGCTGCTCTGAAGGTATTTCCAGACTCCTCCAACCACCTGGAGGAAAATATATTCATCTGTTTCTGAAGTTAGGACTGTGTTTCCTAATAAGATCGTTCAATGTGGACCAAGCTGAAATACTTTTAATATTATTTATTATTTTTGTCTATGTTTACGTTATTTTCTATTACTCTATATTTTCAAACAAAATAACATGTTAATATTTGTCTTAAATTGTACAGAAAGAACAAAGAGGTAATTTTCCAGCTTCCTGGAGAGGAAATAGAGCCTCAACATGAGAATTGTATTATTGTATTATTGTATTATTAACCTCCTGGGTTAATAAGACCAAAATCAAATGCTCAGCTCTGTGACTTAATTACCATATTATTCTGTATTAATACATGAGAGGCTCAAACTAAAAGATTACTACCTGATCGCATCAACAGATTAATGTTGTCCTGCTACCAGAGCTGAAATCATTAACCATTTAATCCATTAATCGACAGATAATTATCGTCTGAGCTCAACCGTCAGGTGCGAGGATGTTCTGGTTTTCAGTGTTGAAGGGACAATCTTTGGGCTTTAGACAGCTGGACATTTAAAGACGTCTCCATGGGAAATCAATCAATTAATCACGTTTATTTGTAATAATATATGTGTATGTATGTAATCATATTAGGTACAATCACAGTGAAATCTGTGTGTTAAAAAGAGTTTAAGGGAATAGTAATAAATATATGTGATGGGACCAAATGATTAATCAATGAGTCAAGAAAATTGGCCACTTTATTAGGTACACCTGCACAGTCTGTCTCCAGTACAACAGCTCGGCCATAAATTCTACCTTTACAGACTTTATAATGTTCAGTTTTTGTTGACATTGTTTGAAATGTGTTAATCTAGTCCCCTGTTTATTGTTGAGGTCGTAGTTAAAGGTGGTGTTGTACTGGACTACGTCACATTGAGAGTTAACTCAACACCATCACTGACTATGACCTCAGTGCTCAAACATGCAATTTAATTAACCAAACGTGAACATTGTAGGCATACAAAAAGGAGACTTTATGGCCGAACAGCTGCATTAGATCGTACAGATGTACCTAATAAAGTGATCACTATGTGTCCGTGTACAGTCCCTATGAGTCGGTGGGCTCCCGTCTCATTTTAAATCCGTCGTGTTTTGTTTCAGGAGCTCGATGACATCCTCAAAACTGGGATAAAGCATTTCCGCAACATTCAGGTGGATGAATCAAACCTGTTGAACTGGCAAGGGCTCATTGTTCCCGTAAGTATTGAAAGTATTGAAAGAACTTGTGTTGCTTCAGCTGACCTGTCTTTAAAGTTTTTATTCACTTTGTTTTTGTCCCTCTTGTTTTCTCCAAGGACTCTGCTCCATTCGACAAAGGAGCATTTCGTATTGAGATCATCTTCCCCGCGGAGTACCCCTTCAAGCCACCCAAGATCACTTTCAAGACAAAGATCTACCATCCCAACATCGATGAGAAGGGCCAGGTCTGCCTGGCTATCATCAGTGCCGAGAACTGGAAGCCAGCCACAAAAACCAACCAAGGTGAGTCCACGAGGGACCACTGAGCCCTCTGCCATCGTGACATCGAGATTTAAAACAGTATTAGAATGAATAAGTGTGAGCTGATCAGCCTTGTGAACAGCAGGGCTAACTGGCTCGGCCCTGCAGTGCTGCGTCGTCTGCGTGGATCATCTCGCTCACTGTTAGCATGGCTGTAGCTTTAGCCTCCGTCTTTTAGCGTGATGTCATGTATGTGGCCATCAACTGCACATTTAAGACCCTTTAACTTGTTTTAAAATGAATCAGCTGGAAATAGTCAGCCAGAGAGTTTTCAGCCGACTCATGGAGCTAAATAGCTTGTTAGCTATAGCTGATCAAATGTGTGATTTCAGGCTGCAAAATGGACGGTTGACGGCTAGAAATGAAAAGCCTGCTTTAGTCTGTTTGTCTGCAGTGATCTGAAAGTATCTCGAGGGTAAATTTGCCACCGTTATTAAGACAGTAACTAAGAAGGGTGGGGCTTCTTGTCTGATGGACCACTGGGTATTAAAATGCCAATCATCCTTCTACTTTCTGACAATCACGACACACATATGTCCGTCCTGTCCGCCTCTTATCTCATTCACAGTTTAAATTCCAAACAATAGTCAATACAAACACGGAGAGAGGCACATCTGGACTGTCTGTACAGATGTTACATTAAGAATCCCACTTGTTACCAGAAGTTTTGGTCCAGTACAAAATCAGACTAATGAAATAAAGATCTTTATGAAACGTCGCGTTGTTGCTCGCTGCGTCTCCGTGAAACACACCTGCTGAGTCCCGCAGGTATCGTGAATATGAAAACAGCGATCATTAACCAGGTATGTTCTCCTCCCCGCTCCCCTCCAGTGATTCAGAGTCTCATTTCTCTGGTGACCACCCCCCAGCCGGAGCACCCGCTGAGGGCCGACCTGGCAGAGGAGTACAGCAAAGACCGAGCGAAGTTCATGAAGAATGCCGAGGAGTTTACAAAGAAACACAGTGAAAAGCGACCTGTCGACTGACGACACAGCGGCGACGCTCTCGGCTGTTGGCCTCCTTTCTGTTTCCTGACTCTCTGTTGGTGTCCCACACAGAGATGCTCTGTTCTCACGTACCTGCATTGTTATAGCACTCTCCAACCACTCCGCAGTAGAGGCTTGTGTTTCCGTTTCACTTTGCCAAAAACAAAACAAAAACAGGACTTCTTGTGAATAGGCAGGCTGTGGCCTCTAGGTGTCACCTTTTCGGTTGTTTTGACTTCTTTCTACTGATTTCTTTTTAGAAAAAAAAAAACAAGAAAATTGTCAGAGGTGGCGTCCTGGAAAGTAAAATATCAGTTTAAAAAAAAAAATAAAAAAAAAATAAGTGCTGTTCTGCTTACTTAACTGTTGAATGTTTTTTCTCAGATTCATCATTAGCTTATGCAGACCTGTTTACATATTTTTAAGATTTGTTTTCAAAAGTTAACAAAAGCGAGCTGCATCCGATGCTGTTGTTTGTGTCCGTCGTCGCCTTTTTTTTTTTCCTTCTCTGTCCCTGAAGATAACACTGTACTTTGTGATATCACCCGCTGCCGTACATGAAAATTAAAGTTTGTTACCGATGCAGAATTCTACATGAAAATGCAACAACATTCAACGGTCCTTCTGAAATGTTTTTGTATTTTGACATGTTGGAGTCTCTTATGATTAAAGTCCTTCCACCTCTGTCGGCCTCCCCAGGAACGTGCGTCCTGTCAGCGAGCCTCATGTTATTTGTTATGCGGACGTCGGATGTGTCCTCGCTTCATGTTATCGACAGGCACTTCACTATTTCTTGTTTTCTTACATTTTTGATAATTTCTCAATAATGTTCAAGCACCATCAACACAAAGCTGAGAAAAACCATCAGCGTGGCTTTAAAATGAAACCTGATTTGATCGACTCTTCATCTGCTCATCACAAAGCTGACAATGTTTCTAAAACTAAGAACAAGACGCGTCTGAACAGCAGTCAAACGGCTTTCTCTCCATCAATAAACGCCGTCAGCCGGTTAATATATTCTGACAGCTGATGACATCCAGCTGCAGGTGGAGGACAGACGCTCATTAATGAATAAAGATGTGCGATGGATGCTTAATCAAACCTGCGTTGTTGTGTTTATTAATCTGTGACGAGCATTTTTCACAATTTTCTGACATTTTATAGAATAATCGGCAGATTAATCAATAATGAAAATAATCATCAGTTGCAGCCCTAAATACTGTCCTGCATTCAAAAACAAAAGTACAAAAGTACTGGCACCAAAATATACTATAAGTACCAAAAGTAAAAGTACTCAGAATATAATGATTTATATTATTGATGCAATAATGTGTTCATCACTTTAATGTTGCAGCTGGTGAAGGTGGAGCTAGTTTTAATGACTATATTCATAATTTATTAGTTGGTTTATATTTTGTATTAATAATCTAAAGTAACTAAAGCTGTCAGATGAGTGTAATACAGTGAAAAGTAGTAACGGCCTCACAGAGCAGACCGCTCGGCTGAAGACTCTCAATGTAGTTTGTGGTCATTTTTTTGTGATATTTAAATATATATTCAACACCAGAGTGGCAGAAAAGACAACGCGCAACAGTATCAATGATAAAAATGAATTCTGTCTAAATGAACCACGGCCTGAAGTCGGAGTGAACACGCAGCACTGTCGGGGTTAAACACTGTCGGCTTTATTGAAGTCAGGGTTACAGCGAAGACCTTAACTTGAGGTAGAGTTTCGTGTCTAACATTAGGTCACTCTAAAGATTTGCAATCTTTGTAGGAGGAGCAAAGAAACAGCCTCCTCTGAATCAGTGGACAGACGTCGTTCTGGTTCTGGAGCGCCGAGCGGAGATCTGAACCTCCTGCTGACACTGACGGTGCCATGAGTCCGGCCTTTACTTCCTAAACTGAGCGATGGGAGCTGGGACTTTGATGTCCTGGCCCTTCTCCAGCCTCTTCTCACACTCGATCAGGTAGTTGACCCCATCGATCAGAAGCTGGACCAGCTCCACCTGAAAACACCCACAGTCCATTTCTGTCTGCTGTGTTTCACACTGTGGTTCCTAATCAACATGAGCAAAGAAAACACAGCCATCCTCACCTCAGATTTGCCCAGACGGTCGTTGTTGGAAATGTCAAAGGTGTCTCCGACAGCAGCCGTGTCCACTCCGCCGGTGCCTCGTTTCTGCAGCCGCAGGTTGTCGAGGATTTTGGAGAAACGCGAGTCCTGCAGGGTGATTTCAATCATCTGTAACTTGTTGTAACTTCAGTAAATGCCGCTTATCCCCAAGAAGCACGTGTGCAGAAGTTAATACTGATTTGACACATTGGTTTCAGAGTTTACATGGTTGCATCCTGTAAAGTTGAGATTGAAAGTTGACAAATCAGTCTCAGCCTCAGAGGTCCAGTCGGCAGCTGCTCTGCAAGTATAAAGGATGAGGCCGGCCATATTCTATATGTTGTTGTCGTCAAAAAGTCCCATGAAAAGACAAAAAACCAACAACGAGTTCGCCTGTCAAGACTTTCAGCCTGTGGCTCTCAGCTCGAAGCTCATTGGTTCCTACTGAAGACGTAAATCCTCGAAAACAGCTCACAAAGAGATTCATGTTTAAATAACACTGAGGACTATTTTCAGCAGCGGATGAATCCACGTGTGTGTCCACAGATATATCAGGCGTTGGATATGCAGATGATGCTTCACTGCTGCTTTTGGTCTTTTCATGGGATTTGTTGACAATAAGAAAAATATAGAATATCACCAGACGTTCCCTTGAAATTGCTCATCTTTTCCATCAGCTGAGGAATATCATGGGACCGAAAGCTCCAGAACAGCTGCTAAATGGACCTGACGGCGAGATTGTCTGCGTGTTCCCGTCGAGTTGTAACTGTGACACTTTGTGAATGTGCGCGTTACCTTGCTGAGTTTCGGCAGGCGTACGTGAACGCCCGCTCGGAGGCCGGTGCCCAGGTTGGAGGGACACGTGAGGACGTAGCCCAGATGCTCATTCCACATGAATTCCCAGCCTCTCTCCTGGATCAGATGCTCCACCTGTGGGACGTCACATGATAAGAGTCGCCCGGTCACCTGCCGTCAAAAACATCGCTCCTGTGGTTACTTCCCGGACTCCACCGTACCTGTTTGAGTCCTCTGCAGAATCTCTCAAACACCCTCTTCATGTTGCCTCCCTTCTCCATGGAGATCACTCTGGTGTGGTCCTCCTCATTCACCCAGATCAGGAAGGTCTTCTCGTTGTTGTGCCTGAGGAGAACCAGCCGGAGGAACTAAATTAAAGAGCTGTCCACGTAAAACACTCGTGTCATTACCGGAGACGACTCGTGGACACGAAGGACCTGATTTCATACACCGCAGAATTCATTCGTGCTGTGAGAGACACATGCATTTGTATCAGACAGAAACTATTTCCTGTTGGTTTAGCTCCTGGAAAGTATTTTCTCCACCAACATGCGTCAAAAGCAGGACAATAACCGCTTCCGTTGAGCTTCACAGGATGTAGAAAGGTATTTAGATATTAAACACATCGCTGACATGGAGCAGGAAGTGGAAGTTTAGCTTAGAGTCTACATGGTCACGCAGCAGCAGACATGCAGCAGAGCTGAAGAGACCCTACCAGATGCCCCTGGCGTCTGGCCAGTCTCTGCCCATAAAGGCACATGTCAACAACGGAGAGACGGGCTTGTCAAACAGGAAGTGGTCCTGAAGGTGGGAGGGGGGAAGGAAGGTAGGGACAGGTAGAAGAAGAAAACAGGTATTCTATAACAAGAATAGAATCAAGGCAAGGGGGGGACTTCACAGACCAGGACTCAAGATGGAAACACATTGAACTGCGTTTTCTAGCTTTGGGATGGGATTTGACTAAACTGTGCAGGCCTTACCAGATCCCCCTGGCGTCAGGCCAGTCTCGGGCCATGAAGGCCGAGGTGAGTAACGGAGACACAGGCTTGTCAAACAGGAAGTGATCCTTGAGAGGCGCAGCGTGAAACGACCAGAACAGAGCGGTCAATACAAGTGAACCTGCGTTAACTAACCCGCTACCTCAGTTTGTCTTCCTGCCGCAAGTCTGAGCTGAAATAATAATGACGGCATCTCCGCGACATTCTCAGGTAACACACTTATTCGCCCTCTTGCAGATAGACGAGCAGATCGATTCCACTCTCATGTATGTCAGCAGCCAGTTAGCGTAGCTTAGCACAAAGACTGGAAACCACAAGAGGCCCAAGGATAATCTGGAGGGTTTCAAGAGGATTAAAGGGAAACATGAAATATTTTCATCTCTTAAGGCTAAAATCCTTCAAATGAAACAGTTCGAGAAGGAAATCATTCTTAGTTTGAACCGTTCATGTCCAGGTGAGGGGTCAGGTGTTAGCATGGCTCCAGCGTAGTGCAGCTGACATAACGGTTTCTTATAAAGGCAATGATTCATCAAAGACCCCATCTTCCAGGTTCTAAGTATAAAGACAAGGTGAGACTCACATCAATGAGCTGCTGCTGCTCCTTCTCCGTCATGTCTCCCAGGCCGTAGTAGCGTCCGGCCAGGTCTCCCTTCAGGCCGGCCAGGGCCATCACCACC